>NC_084625.1:17437770-17597770 GCF_033978795.1 Nerophis ophidion | reverse complement strand
AACTGTGCAATCTACTAATAAAAGTATCAATCAATCAATAAGAAGCAAAGTAAAAAAATAAATGAATTTATTTAAACAAGTGAAGACCAAGTCTTTAAAATATTTTTAAATTCTATTTGACTTTTGTCTCTCTTAGAATTAAAAATGTTGAGCAAAGCGAAACCAGCTTGCTAGTAAATAAATACAATTTAAAAAAGAGAGGCAGCTCACTGGTAAGTGCTGCTATTTGAGCTATTTTTAGAACAGGCCAGCGGGTTACTCATCTGATCCTCATTTTGAGTTTTTTGCTGTTTTCCTGTGTATAGTGTTTTAGTTCTTGCCTTGCGCTCCTATTTTGGAGTCTTTTTCTCTTTTTTTGGTATTTTCCTGTAGCACTTTCATGTCTTCCTTCGAGTCATATTGCCTGCATCTACTTTGTTTTAGAAATCAAGAACATTTCAGTTGTTTTTATCCTTCTTTTTGGGGAAATTACTCATTGTCATGTCATGTTCGGATGTACATTGTGGACGCCGTCTTCGCTCCACAGTAAGTCTTTGCTGTCGTCCAGCATTCTGTTTTTGTTTACTTTGTAGCCAGTTTAGTTTTAGTTTTGTTCTGCATAGCTAAGCTTCAATGCCATTTCTTAGGGGCACTCATCTTTTGTTTATTTTTGGTTTAAGCATTAGACACTTTTTTACCTGCACCCTGCCTCCCACTGTTTCCGACATCTACAAAGCAATTAGCTTCCGGCTGCCACCAAGTGATATGGAAGAGTATTACACGGTTACCCTGCCGAGCTCTAGACAGCAAAGACCAATCAACAACAACACATAATTTGCAGACTATGGTTTGCAAAAAATTGTTTTAACCCAAATATGTGAATTTAGGTGATCCCCCACGGCACACCAGACTGTATCTCGCGACACTGTGGTTAAAAAACACTGGGTTGATGAATATACTGGTCGAGGGACATTTGCTGCCTCCAGGGCTTCCACAAGCTCTGCTGGAACTGTCTGCTTCTCTCAGTCAAAGACGCGGCCAAGCACTGCCATTAAGTCAAAAGTTCAGAAATATATGAAACTGAAGGTGAAAATAACAATGTTGAAATTGGAAAACACTGAAAAATAAAAGCACATTCATTAAAAACTGGATGAAGACCGACACTGAAAATACATTTTATTTTTTTCATTTTTCAATGGAATCTTCCTTAGTGTCAAATCATATTTTCTCCAATGCCAAAGATAATGGCATCTCCATAAATCCATAATCTGCTTGTTTTATCACTTGATGCTAAGATTATTTTAACCACCTGGGGACATTCGATTTTAATAATCTTCAAAGCCATACAGGACAAAAAAGTCCTGAGGTTTTTGAAGAGTGTAAAAAACATTTTCCTTATTTTGCTAAAATATCCCAATAAATTTCAGTCATAATCAAACATATCAAACATGTAATGTTTTATAAATGTTTAACCCTTTTTAAAGTCTTTTAATCAGATCAGGACACTGATCGCTGACTTTGTGGAGTTGTCTCAGGCGAACAATATGCTCCTTAACGGGGACAAGATCAAGGAGCTGGTCTTCGACTTCAAGAAGAAAATAACCCCTGTGGAGCCCATCAAAATCCAGGGCCGGGGGGTGACAGTACAAGTACCTGGGAGTCCACTTGAACAGCAGACTGGACTGGAAAGACAACAGCAAAGCTGTATACAAGAAGAGCATGAGCAGACTTTTTCCTGAGGAAACTTAGGTCCTTTAATGTGTGCAGCGAGCTGTTATAAATCTTTCTTTCAGTCTGTTGTGGCCAGTGCCCTGTACTTTGCAGTGGTTTGTTGGGGAAGCAGCACCAGCAAAAGGGACTTAAACCGGCTTGACAAACTGATTCGGAAAGCCCGCCAAACTATTGGCACGCAGTTGGAGGCGTTTGTGTCAGTGAGGGACAGGCCGACACTGGACAAACTGCTGGCCATCATGGACAATCCTACCCACCCACTCCACCAGACAATTGAGGGACAGCGGCGCTCGTACTCCAACAGGCTCCTTCAGCTTCGTTCTCACAGTGTTCTATTCAAGATCCAGCTGTATAATCACTCGCCTTACAGCAGTAGATGATATCTGTCTATTACCTGACCGCTTCTATGTTAGCTACCTCTCTTTGTTTATAATGTATATTTTCTGCTGGATACACTCTCTATTTTATGCTGCTCTTTTTTTTTTTTTTTGCTGCAGCTGTTATATATACTGTAATATTGTACATAGCAATTGGGATTTGTTATATATTGTATATGTTATAAAACATAATATAATAATATATCAGTATATATTATAACTATATATAATATGTATATATTACATATATTAGGGGTGTAACGGTACGTGTATTTGTATTGAACCGTTTCGGTACGGGGGTTTCGGTTCGGTTCGGAGGTGTACCGAACGAGTTTCCACACGGACATATTAAGTAGCGTACCGCACGTTGTGTAAACAATGCACACCGAGGCACAACACACGGCATGCTAGGAGCAACCGGGCTACGATAGACTGACCATACTTCCTCTTTTTACCGGATATGTCCTCTTTTGCAGGGCTGTCCGGGTGGAGTTTCTTAAATGTTTTAAGTTAGGGTTGCGTGTATTTTCAATGTACGTTCGGGGTTAAGAAGGGGTGAAAAACAAAACAAATTGTACACGCAGCAGCATTCGTAAGGGAGGGACAGAGACAGAGAGAGCGAGAGAGTTTAATAAACGTCAATGTGTCGCCAGGCTCTGCTTTTTACCCATAGATTTATCAGATTTTGTTTTTTAATAATCTATAGCAGGGGTGTCAAAACTGTGTCCCGGAAGCCATTTACGGCCCACAGCTGTTTTAAAGGGCTACAGCACATTCTAAAAGTACTATTAAAATAAACAAAAATAAAAACAAAAGTGAAATAAAAAAGCTTGAAGGCTAAATGTAATTTCAAAAAAGTTGCAATGTGGACTAATAAAACAAAGCTGTTTTTTTTCTTCCAAACTGTCATTGCTCAAAACAAAATATTGAATCAAAATCAATGTTATTATGAATTATTGACCTATCCAAGGTTCCGATTACTTCACATCAACTATTCTACTAATAAAAATATTTTTGGTGGAAGATTTTTTTCAAATTTGGTAAATAAATAACCCAAAAAAATATGTTTTGTTGTTTTCTTACTGTACCGAAAATGAACCGAACCGTGACCTCTGAACCGAGGTACGTACCGAACCAAAATTTTGGTGTACCGTTACACCCCTAACATATATGTATATTGCTACTATGCTACAGTTTTAGTCTACTTTATACCTGCATTATCCTTTCCATCTTTACCCTTTCCATCCTTTCCGGAACAATTTCTCTTGTGGATCAATAAAGCTTGTCTAAGTCTATAATGTCACAGGTTTAAATCAGTAAAATAATTAAAATGGTAACCCTCCTTTTTGCATTGAAGAGTCCTCCCAGATTATTTTGTTCTCAGGCTGTCTAAATAAAGAATGGAAATGCAACACTTTGTTGTACACAAAGCAGTAAGTACAAACAAAAGCAATACCAGCGCTGGGGAGAAGACCAAGCTGACTAAAGTCCTACGCATTTTCTAAAATGGTTGCTCTCCTCATGTGCTTTTGTCCACCTTGCAGCAGCGTCTTGGCGGAGATTGAAACCGAAAATTAGCTTTCCGTGTGTGTTCAGCACACGCACATTCTTGTTTAGTTTTACTTTCTGCACCTGGTATATCCGAAAACCATTAGAACTAGAGTGAATAATATGTGTGTATTTGGATGGATTAGATCATTGTTTTTATCTTCATCGAGTAAAAGAAGTTTGAAAGCTAGTAACTTCTATTAAATGTGTTACATTTTGCACAATGGTGTGAAAATATTCCACTAACATATGCGTATAGTATAGTAACGTATACTAATTGAAATCTACAAAAATGCCTTCAAAGGATTCGAATAAAAAATTGAAAAAACAAGGCATGTTTGGTATTTTTGTTTAGGGCTGAATTTGATTGAGAAATTTGAACAAAGAAAGTAAAAAATTTAAGAAAAGAATCCAAAATATTTTTATGCCCTTTGAAAAATGAAATACATTTTTGGTCCTGTTTGGTTTTGGGGAATTGTGGAATAGCTGTCAGTGTATTGTACACCTGCAAAAGAATTTGACATAAAAAAAAAAGCTTTGAGGAATCATGTGTAGTGGAGTAACAACAACAATGATAGCCAAACATATAGCACACATTTACTAAAGTTAAAGTTAAAGTACCAATGATTGTCACACACACACTAGGTGTGGTGAAATTTGTCCTCTGCATTTGACCCATCCCCTTGGTCACCCCCTGGTAGGTTGAGGGGAGCAGTGAGCAGCAGCGGTGCCGCGCCCGGGAATCATTTATGGTGATTGAACCCCCAATTCCAACCCTTGATGCTGAGTGGCAAGCAGGGATGTAATGGATCCCATTTTTATAGTCTTTGGTATGACTCGGCCAGGGTTTGAACTCACAACCTACCGATCTCAGGGCGGACACTCTAACCACTAGGCCACTGAGTAGGGCTGGGCGATATATCGATATACTCCATATATCGCGGGGGTTTGTCTCTGTGCGATATAGAAAATGACTATATCGTGTTATCCGAGTATACGTTCTCACGCAGTTGCTTTTAGCTGCGGGCATTACACTACAGGCTCTTCCCACTCTTTCTTGTTTCTCCTTCTCACAGATAGCAAGCGCACCTTCTTTCATACGTCACATACGTATACGCCCTCGCCAGTGACGTGCTGTCAGGGGAGGCAAGTGAGTCAGTGCCTCACCTGCCACCAGGTGGCTTAACCATGAGATGTTCCAAAACGAAGTAATAAAATAAAATAAGTTTTAATATTTATCTTTTGGTTTATGCTTTCTATTTGATTTTGGTGTGGTTCCTGTATATTTTGGTAATTTTCATGGTCAAAATCGCAGAAATTCCATGTATCCTGATCAAAACAATGCAGCAGATGAGAAGTGAGGCAGACACAGGCGGTGCCTTCACGTGTTGTGATCCGGCTTCCGGATCACACATCTCTAGTACGTTAAGTCCCTTTTTGTATTTTCCTATTATGTTTTGATCATGTTTTGGACTCTATCGATCCCGTTTGTTAGCGCACTTCCTTGTTTACATTCGTCACCATGACTACCTAATTTGCTCCTCCTGCACGGCTCGTTCACACACTGGTTTGTAATTATGTTCTCTGTATTTAAGCCCTTCTGCTACCTAAGTTCAGCCTCTCCAGTCTGTTTGCGCCCTGCAACCGTTACGTGAGTAGTCTCTGTTTATTTGCTGCCTGCTAAATGTAGCTTGCCTCCGTGCGCTTGGCTCGCGCTTTATGGACTCCGTACTCTGCCTACTGCTTATATTAGCATTTAATTTTTCTGTGCTCAGGCACGTCTTTAATTTGCTCTTTGTACAAGTGTTCTTTTGAAACTTCACATTAAAAACTGCTCATACCTTCATTCCTGCCTGCTGTGATCCTGCGCATCGAGAGGTGACACTCCCCGCGCATCCACGATACCGCGACTCCGTAACACCACGGCTACACACAGAGCGTTTTGGGCGTGCGTGCGAGGGGGCGCATGCTTGTTGCCACGTGGAAAAGGCAGGTCTTGAGGCAGCAAGTACCTCTGCCTCAAGGTAGGGGGCGATATATTGTCAACTTGCAGTTCAATGCCTCAGCAGTACTCTGAATCGCCACACTGGGAGAAGTGGGGGCACTCAAGCTAGCAGACACCGCTCTCTCCAGCGGAAGCCAGCATTTTTTCTTTTCTTTTTTTTTTTTAACTGTATTTATAACAAACATGGCATTTTTATTAGAGTAAGCTAGCGTTTGTGGTGCAAAAATATTGTTTAATTTCTTGGAATGAAATTGAATTAAATGAATGTTTCTG
This sequence comes from Nerophis ophidion, assembly GCF_033978795.1. Taxonomy (NCBI): domain Eukaryota; kingdom Metazoa; phylum Chordata; class Actinopteri; order Syngnathiformes; family Syngnathidae; genus Nerophis; species Nerophis ophidion. Next base: position 17,591,857 of record NC_084625.1, on the reverse strand, counting down.
CCAATATGGAGGATTATATACTGTATCCAAGATTAAATACTTCTCTAAACTGGACTTTAGAACAAAATGAATGTGGTCATACACAGTACGTTTTCATTAAGGATAGCTATTGATGCTTCAGATACAAATACAAAAAGGTAATATACGGTCACAATTTTTGATTTATTTTTTTAAAAGCAAATGGGACCAACAAGTATTTAATAACAACTTTATCAAATAGTTTTTGGAGTCATTTATCATTTCATAATATCATTATGATAACATTTTTATGAAAGCAAATAACTCCTTTTTTCCCCTGTAACTCTAATGTGCAACCTAAATCAACAATGACTAGAGCTGCAAATATGAATTTAAGTAAAAAAAAAAAAAAAAAAAAAGTATGTATGCCTCACCTGGTGTTTAGTTCACCGCACGTCACTGGCCCTCGCGGAGCAGAGAGGTAGCAGCATGGGTAATGATAGCTGTGGTGTGAGTGGTAATACGAGAGAAAGAAGGTGCAAATCTGGTGACAAATGAAGGAAGAATTAATTCCCAAGAAAAACAGCAGGGGGTCCATCGTCTGGCGGTGGTTTGGCTTCAAGCAAGAATATTTTGAACAGACAACCGTAATTTGTCAAGTGTGGGGCAAATACGTTGCTACAAAAAGTAGCATTACTGCTAATATGTAGCATCATTTGAAAAGTCACCTGCTTGAGAATGAAGAGTGCTTACTCCGCATGCCAACATTTCCATTCTGTGCCACACCCACAAAATGCAGAGGCAACCATTTCCACATCAACAGCGTATGAAAAAAATAGTCAACAACATAAGGAGACCGCAGTAACCTACCACAAAGCGATTTGATTTCCTATTATGCAGCTCATTTTTATTTGACAGTTATTGAAATATTTTGTGGGACATCATGCACAAAAGTGCACTTTATTTGTTTTAAACTATTGTAGTGGCGTTCTGTACAAAAACTGCTCTTTAATTTAGTGTTGTTTTGATATGTCATCATAGTGACATCATGCACAAAAGTGCACTCATAGCTTGTTTTAAAATGTCTCTGACAATCTTGCACTTTCTGTTTTGAAATGACATGAATGTTTAAAAAATACAGTTTTGGTCAATTGACTTAGTTGTGATTTCCCTCTCTGCATGAAAGTTTGAAATTAGCATATATTAATTCAGTATGAACACTAATGTTTTAATGTAGACACATAGAATCATCATACCGGTGTGATTATATGCATCAAGTTTTAATTCAAGGCTAAGGCAATATATCGAGATATATATCGTGTATCGTGACATGGCCTAAAAATATCGAGATATTAAAAAAAGGCCATATCGCCCAGCCCTAACTAGAAAGACAAAAAAGTCAGCCTTTAACCCTCATGGTTATTTCCGTTTTCGTCAACTGCATTGTATGATTATACTAAAAAAATGCAAGTTTACAGGGAATATCAAAAATAGCCGGCACCATACCTCTTTTCCTTGCAGGAGATATCTCCATCTAGTGGACCTTTGCTACTCTGTGACAACAATCCACATAAAACAAAAATGAGGTTTATCAAAAAAAAAAACAATGAGCTCATTATAACACAGCATTATTATTAATCATTTGGATCTTTTTTTGTTACAAACCATCATACCATGTCTACATAACTTTGAGGAAGGAGTCTTGTATCATGTTCTCCACTTCTTCTACCAACGCGCTATAGTCTGCTTCACAAACCGGGTGTCCCTGTCTGTATCCTCCTCTGACGCATGCCATGATGTCCCTGTGCGTTACTGGTATGGCCGCGGTCCGCCGCAGCATTTCCAGCTGCTCCAAAGGACCCTGTGGCATATTCTCCATTTGCAGAGCTTTGAACACAGCGGGCGCAAATTTCCCGTAGTGGGCGGTGGAACAAATCACCACGGGACACGTGGCGTCCTGCAGCCTGTCGGCCACAACTTTCGCCACGGCAGTGTGCGTGTCCATGATGTAGCCGGCCTGCGCGTGCACGCTCTGGATGGCGGCCAGGCAGTCCGCTTCAGAGCACCAGCCGGCCTGCACTTCCTGCTGAATCCTGCCAAGAAGTGGGCCAGGAAGTCGAAAGTGCTGCTGTCTGTCTAGGCGTGTGAACAAGTCTTTGACGAGTCGGCCGTCGCCGTTTGAGACGTGATAGATGAACCTCTCCAGGTTGGAGGACTTCAGGATGTCTATAGCCGGGGAGTGGCTCGGGGTCAAACGGCGGTCCCGGAGATCGTAGTCGCCCGTGTTGATAAAGTCTGAGACCACGCGGTTGTGGTTGGAAGCACATAGGACTTTTCTTATGGGGATCCCCATTTCCCTGGCGTACACGGCTGACATGGCGTTCCCAAAGTTGCCTGTTGGGATGCAAACGTCCACAGGCTCTCCGAAACAGATCACGCCATCCCGGCACAAGTTTAGGTAGGCAGTAGAATGGTAAACCACCTGTAGGGAGAATCAAATCAAATCAACTTTATCTATAAAGCACATTTAAAATTTACCACACGGGTAGCCAAAGTGCTGTACAATGGACAGGTTAAAAGATAATACGAGGACCGAGCAAACAACACAACACAAACAGAACATGATAAAAAATAAATAAATAAATAAAACATAAAAACAGGTTCACAGCAGGTGTATAATGGGGCGCCATTGCAGGATGGATATCACTCAGTGTTAAAAGCTAAGGAATAAAAGTATGCTTTTAAGAGACATTTAAAAACAGGAAGAGAGGAGGCTTGTCCAACACTTAGAGGCAGGTCGTTCCAGAGCTTGGGAGCAGCAGCGGCGAAAGCTGTCACCTCTAAGCTTCAGCCTTGTGTCAGGGACCGTCAGTAGCAGCTGATCGGCTGATTTTAGGGATCGGGTGGGGCTGAAGGAGGTCGGAGAGATATGTTGGCACGAGGTTGTTTAGACATTGAAAAACAAATAGAAGGAGTTTAAAATTGATTTGATAACGCAAAGGGAGCCAGTGAAGGAACGCTAATATAGGGGTGATGTGCTCACATCTGCGGGTCTGTGTTAGCAGATGAGCAGCAAATTTTTGCACGAGCTGCCGGCGGGCGAGGGAGGCCTGGCTAATGCCTATATACAGGGCATTGCAGTAGTCTAAACGATTCGAGATAAAGAAGAAGGAATGATTAAAGCATTTTCATATGGACAGTTACTAGGGCTGTGAATATTTGGGTGCCACACCATTTGATTAGATTCTTAGGGGTAACAATTAAGAATCGATTCTTGATTACAAATCCTTGTTATTAACAGTGGGTGCCAGTTCTATGATTACCACATTCCTCCATAAAAAGGATAAACAGCTATGATACATGTATATATTAGTGTTAGAATAATTATGTGTAAGTTATCACAACACTCTAATGCTTAAAGGCAAATTGTACTTTTCTATCTGTGCTAGGACAAAACTTGCTATCAGCCACAGCATATGAGGGGTGGCCTCGTCGCAGATATTTTGTTTGTCTTAGCCCACTAACAGCCAAGAACTTCAAGGACCTCAACGAAGATAAGACGACAGCACGCAGACGAAGCAGAGACAAGGCGAAATCACAAGGCCCCCAGCACATTCCGTCACGTATTGTGCGTACTGGAGGTGCTTTGCATGATATGTGTGACCACTCATTTTAGAGGTGGCCTCAGTGATGTAACCAGAGACGTCCCAAATAAATAGAGGAGCACCTGGGACTGTTACTTTAGAGCGTAGGTTTGTTCTGTAACTAAGAGTACAGCCCAAAACGTATCTCCTCATCAAGCTAAATTCAACTCTGTCTCTGCATGATTCCTTGCTTCTTGTCTGTTTAATAGCTGTCATCAGTGTTTGAACCTGACAATTAGGTCCTTCCAGTGTCTGAGCCAATTTAAATCGAGGCTAAAAACATATTTTACTCCCTGGCGTTCAAATCCAGTCATACAGAATTTCTTGGTTGTTTTTATTTCTTGTTTTATCCTTTTTTATTTATTTATTACATAGGTGATATTTCACGCAATTCTTTTAAGGTATATTTTACTACTGTATTTTATTCATCATTCAGTGTTACCATGTAAATGTGACACTATGTGCCCCTTTTCTTATGTCTGTACAGCACTTTAGCCAACAGGGGTTGTTTTTAAATGTGCTGTATAAATAAATAAACTAAACTGAACATTTCTTCAAAGAAACTGGTTTTATTGAATAAAATTCTACCCAAACATTTAATAAAGCCAAATACAAATAAAGCAAGAAGAGAAGTATCCAACACTTCTATTTTCTAAAGTAAATATGTACAGCAGATATGATCATCTACATAAATATATGATTTGCCTTAAATGGCAAATCAATTGTGAATCGTTACAAATAAGAATCACGGTTTATTTGAAAATCTATTTTTTGGAGACCCCAACAGCTACATTTGTTTCCATAAACATTACTGTAAAATAGAGGCAGATAATGCTTGAGGGCTTGATTAAAAACGTTAAGGGGTTTCCTACAGCCACAGCAGTTAATGCTGAGGTTTTTTTTGCTAATTAAGATACCGAGCGGCTACTATAAGTGGTTAACTGAACAAATGTTAGATAACTTAGTGAACAAAATACAATGATTCATTCACCTTTTTAACCTGTGGGCAAGCTTAAGATTGACTATACACACACACTGAGGATCTCCTCCTTCCAGAGCAATCAGCAATTGATCAAATTTTTTAACAACTTTAGATCTATCTGTTCATACAAGTTTCAATTACTTAAAAAATGTTTATTGTCTTATTGTCATAAAAACAACAGTTTTTTTTTACAATGGCAAAATTGTCAATACTTCTAAAAATAAGTTGCAGAGTGGAATATGTGAGATTGTGCAATTACAGCTTTGAATAAGTCAATAATTCATAACAACATTGATTACGTAAAGCTCTCAGGTTTGATGACAATAACATGTGCTATTCTATTTTGAGAGAGTTTATTGAGTCTACATAAGTCTTTTATAAATATCTGCCATGTTATATATAACTGCACCAAAATTTTTTTCATTACATTTCAGCGGTTTAATGGCAGTTTAACACATTTTTAAGCTCATCAAGCTCATAGTTTTCTGGCGCTATATGGTGGTTTGGGGCCACAATAACACCACATAAAGGTTTTCTTGTTTTTCAATCAACAGGGATGAGATTCATCGAGTTTTCATGTGAAAACATAGTAATATACCAGGATTACAGTTCCTTAAAATTAGCAGTTATTATGGGAGTCAATAGGGGCGTTCTTAAGAGAAAGTGTGTATAGTTTATGTTTGTATCCTATTCTAAGAATGTTGCAATCAAAAACACAATACAATCTTATTAAAAAAACTGCCTAGGGAAATTCCAGACTAACCGGCAAACTAACAATCATTATCACATAAGGAACAATTGTAGTGCCCGTTTTGGACCAAAGGGCTACACACGGGTTAATTTGGCTCACCTGTGGTAATAAACGTGCCCAGTTGATGGAGTTGGCGGTGCTGAGAACTGTAGCGTACTCCACAGCGAGGTGCCCGGTCAGACCGGACTCGCCAAACATCCTCTTGATGCTTCTCTGGCAGAAATCAAAGTCACAGCGCACGCTGACCGCCTTGGCGTTGCTCTGGTTGGAGCTCGTCATCTGCAGCTTCTGGATCTCGCTCACGCCCTCCTCGGGGAAGAAGACCAGCACTCCCGTCCGGCGTCTTTCTGCGCCGCGCAGGCCGCCAAAGCCGCTGAGCACGGCGCTTCCTGTGTCGCCGGACGTGGCGACCAGGATGAGATAGTTGCACATGGGCGGGAGACAGTGGGCGAAGAGTTGGGGCATGAGCTGCAAGGCCAGGTCTTTGAATGAAGCGGTGGGGCCGTGGAATAGCTCTTGGATGTACGTATTGTGGATCAGGTGCTTCACAGGTGCAACCTCCTCACTGGAAAAGTTGGACGCGTATGCCTTGTAGATCATTTCTCTCAGATCCAAAGCCGAGACATCCAACGGGTGGATGCACTTCTCAAGTAGCACCAGTGCTTGCTCTTGATAAGTCATGTCAACCAGTCTCAACCACTCACGAGCGCCCATTTTTGGAAAGCCATTCTTGGGTACGTAGAGACCGCCATCTGAGGCCAGACCCTCCACCACCACGTCACTGAAGTGTGTTGTCTCACTGGACGACCTCTCGCCGTCACTCCTGGTGGACACGTAGGTCTCCGAGGCAGTGTTGTGGTATCTCTCCACAGCCTGCAGCACCTTCTCCGCGACTTCCTCCGCCGTGTCCCCCCGGCCACACAGCACCCGCATGTCCAACCATTTCTCATAGAACTGCTTCCTGTAGCTCAGAATGTCCCCAATGGAAAGCCCCGCCTCCTGGCCCACTATCCTGTCTACTTTCATTATATGCAATCGCTGCAGGATCTCCTCGCTGTCCACATCCAGGTAGATGACCACACCGCTTCCTTTCACGTGCTGCATGGCCTCAGGATGAAGAGGGTTGGAGCCTGTGAGGGAAACCACACATCCAGAAGCTGAGAAGTTACACAACGCCTGGCCTTCTTCCTGCAGGAATCGCTCTCCGCCGACTGCAGCCAGCTTGGACGCGACGGGCATCTTCCATGTTGTCTCCAAGACATCATCATCTACATCAAAAGCAGGAAGTCCAAGTCTGCAGGCTACTATCCTCCCCACTGTGGTCTTCCCTGCTCCAGGTGGGCCCATCAGTAGGATGTTCTTCTCTCCCAGATATCCAGCCGCAGTGGAAAGCCATGACTTTGGTTTGGGAGCCAGACCCAAGCTGCATCGGACTGCTCTTAGAGCAAGGTGGCTTGCACTTAGCAAACCCATGTTGTCCTGAAAAGACAAAAAAAAGTTACCTTGAATAAGTATGACTTGTTTCTGACCAAACAACTGTTAATCAAATCACTATCACAGATGTGACCAACGGTGAAAACTGATTCGCAGATGCAAGCTGTTTGTTTGGGAGTCATTTTTTAATGCACATGCAAATGCAGCGTGGACATTTTTGTCATGTCTTTTTGATCATATCTTGTTTGGCGATGTTCTGTCGACCTTTGGACTCTTTAAGTTCCTGTTTTTTTTCACTCACTTGTTTTGTCACCATGGTTACTCATCGTGTCCACCTGTCTCTGATTAGTGCTCGCCCGCTCGCCCGCTTACCGAGCACTAATCAGAGGCAGTATTTAAGCTCGTCTTTGCCAGTCAGTCGCCCTGGCGTCATTGTGTTCTTTTCATGCTCTGTCCATGCTAGTTTTTTCATGCCAAAGTCCATGCTGCTATTGTCAAGCCAAAGTTTAGTCTTAGTGTTAGTTTTGTTTCCTTCCTCAAGTTGTGCTTTCGCCTTGTGCGCCTTTTTGTTTTCACTTTTTCTGAGTTAAAGATTAAATCATGTTTTTACCCGCACGCCATGTCCCAAGTAGTCCGTCTGCTTTCCTGGGAGAACAACCCCGCTGCAAGCTCCTACCCCCCCCCCCCCCCCCCCCCCCCCCCCATCGTGACAGAAAAAACACTTACTGTGGCTTGACAATTGAAGCATAGACTTTGGCATGAAAAAACTAGCATGGACAGAGCATGAAAAGAACACAATAACGCCAGGGCGACTGACTGGCAAAGACGAGCTTAAATACTGCCTCTGATTAGTGCTCGGTAAGCAGGTGAGCGGGCGAGCACTAATCAGAGACAAGTGGACACAATAAGTAACCATGGTGACAAAACAAGAGGGTGGAAAAAAAAACAGGAACTTAAAGAGTCCAAAGGTCAACAGCACATAGCCAAACAAGACATTATCAAAAAGACATGACAAATTTTTCCTCTAGTTGATGTGTGCTATCTGCATTTTTTAAATCAGAGGGGTCCAAAGTGTGACCTGGGGGAGATTTGCGGCCTGTAGCTTGAGTTTTGTTGTATATTGCTGAATTAAAATGTTAAAAAAAAAGAAGTAACAAGCGGTAGGAAATGGATGGATGGAAGCAACAATGCAAGAAAAAAAGCAAAATGACAATGTAATGGAAAAAGCTTAAATGTTGAGACTAGAGGGTGTCCGGATATGATATTGATATCTGATATCAATCCGATACAAGCAAAATAACAAGCATTACATTAGTGTGATCGTAGCACCTGGGAATAGGTTGTTTGGCTACATTAAATTGGCCCTAGTTTGTGAATGTGAGGCCCTGTGTTTGCCCTGTGATGAGGTGGCGACTTGTCCAGAGTGTATACCGCCTTCCGCCCGAATGCAGCTGAGATAGGCTCCAGCACCCCCCACCGCCTCAAAAGGAACACGCGAAAGAATATGTATGGATCTGTATTAGTGTCTTTAATTGACAACAACTAAGCATACAATTGAACATAAGCTAGACATACATGAAAATAGTCCTACAGTGAACAATATTGCAGTCTAAAACCCAACATCTGTCAATATACACAGGTATTAAATAGAGGTTCAAAGTCTCCAAAGCAGTAGAGCAGGGGTGCCCACACTTTTTCCGCAGGCGAGCTACTTTTCAATTGACCAACTCGAGGGGATCTACCTCATTTATATATATCATTTATATTTATTTATTTATGAAAGAGACATTTTTATAAACAAGTTAAATGTGTTTAATGATAATACAAGCATGTGTAACACATATAGATGTCTTTCTTTCACAAAGACAAGAATATAAGTTGGTGTATTACCTGATTCTGATGACTTGCATTGATTGGAATCAGACAGTAATGATGATAACGCCCACATTTTCAAATGGAGGAGAAAAAAAGTTGTCCTTTCTGTACAATACCACATGAAAGTGGTTGGTTTTTGGCATCTAATTCATCCAGCTTCCATACACTTTACAAGAAAAACATTGGCGGCAAATTCCGTAGCTTGCTTGATTGACATTCACGGCACCCAAGGGTCTTGTGAGATGACGCTGGCTGCTGCCAGTTCATTATTATGAAAAAATGACAGAGAGGAAGGCGAGAAACACTTTTTATTTCAACAGACTTTCGCGCCGTCCCTTCCGTCAAAACTCTAAAGGCCGACTGCACATTTCCTATCTTCACAATAAAAGCCCTGCTTCATGCTGCCTGCGCTAACAAAATAAGAGTCTCGGAAAGCTGGCGTGCACAAGTAATGTGCACGCCAGCTTTCTGAGGGATCGCTTGTGCACGCCAGTTTTCCGAGACTCTGTATTTAGTTAGCGCAGGCAGCATGAAGCAGGGCTTTTATTGTGAAGATAGGAAATGTGCAGTCGGCCTTTAGAGTTTTGACGGAAGGAACGGCGCGAAAGTCTGTTGAAATAAAAAGTGTTTCTCGCCTTCCTCTCGGTCATATTTTCATAATAATAATCTTGCAGCAGCCAGCGTCATCTCACAAGACCCTCCGGTACCGTGAATGTCATTTAAGTGACGTCTTGGTGAAGATTGATGATCACTAATTTTTAGGTCTATTTTTTTAAAAGCCTGGCTGGAGATCGACTGACACACCCCCCGCGGTCGACTGGTAGCTAGCGATCGACGTAATGGGTACCCCTGCAGTAGAGTATTAAAATTGCATCCAGTAACAAACGTGTGCGTCAGTCCACTTACTACGTCATGAGCTTAATAAATTATTTTGATCACTATAAGTGCAGTCACAATAAATAATAATAATTAAAAACAATTACCACTCCACGCCAACTAAAAGGCTGCAAAAGTCTATTCCAGACGGTTAATAATAAATCGGTCAGTGTACCTACCATTTTTCTCTGTTTACTTATTTCACTTGAGCAAACCTTTTCTATCTTACATACCAGACTACAAAATAATAGACGTACGTATCAAATGGTGCGGATATTGTATCGAATTACTATCCGTGATATCATCACATATAATACAAAGATGCGCGTGCGTCCCTGGGGAAACCAACGCGGTAGAAACGTTGTGAGTAGTACCGCACCGGGGAAAGTGCGGCGCACGGGCCCGAAGAACGGGCGGGATTTTTCCCCCTAGACGGAGGGGTTACCCACATTTGCTGTCCTCTCCAAGGTTTCTCATAGTCATTCTCATCCACGTCCAACTAGGTTGTGAAATTTTCCTTGCCCTTATGTGGGCGCTGAACCGCAGATGTCGTTGTGGCTTGTGCAGCCCTTTGAGACACTTGTAATTTAGGGCGATATAAAAAAACATTGATTGATTGATTAATTGATTTTTGGTAAGTGTACCTACAATTTTTCTCTGTTGACTTATTTCACTTGATCAAACCTTTTCTATCTAAAATACCAAACTACAAAATAATAGAAGTACGTATCAAATTGTGCAGATATCTTATCGGATTACCATTAGTGATATTGTCACATACAACAGTGGTTCTCAAATGGGGGTACGCGTACCCCTTGAGGTACTTGAAGGTATGCCAAGGGGTACGTGAGATTTTTTACAAATATTCTAAAAATAGCAACAATTCAAAAATCCTTTATAATATATTTATTGAATAATACTTCAACAAAATATGAATGTAAGTTCCTAAACTCTGAAAAAAATGCAACAATGCAATATTCAGTGTTGACAGCTAGATTTTTTGTGGACATGTTCCATAAATATTGATGTTAAAGATTTCTTTTTTGGTGAAGAAATGTTTAGAATTAAGTTCATGAATCCAGATGGATCTCTATTACAATCCCCAAAGAGGGCTCTTTAAGTTGATGATTACTTCTATCTGTAGAAATATTTATTAATAATTTAATCATTTTATTTTTCAACGTGTTTTTAGTTATTTTTATATCTTTTTTCCAAATAGTTCAAGAAAGACCACTACAAATAAGCAATATTTTGCACTGTAAGAAACTGATGACATAGTGCTGTATTTTAAATCTTTATCTCTTTTTCAACCAAAAAGGCTTTGCTCTGATTAGGGGGTACTTGAATTAAAAAAATGTTCACAGGGGGTACATCACGGAAAAAAGGTTGAGAACCACTGACATATACTACAAAGCTGACACAATGTTATTGTAATGATAGTGTTTGACCACAGGGTGGTAGTAATAGTCTACAAATGACTAGGAACCAATTATAGCATGTGTCGAGTAGGACTCTTTAGAGGTAAACACACCTTGTACGCACGAATGTTGAAGAAGCGCTTGTAACATGTTATCGTTATTAAAAGACAGTTCTACAACACATCCATCCATTCATCCATTTTCTACCGCTTATTCCCTTTGGGGTCGTGGGGGGCGCTGGTGCCTATCTCAGCTACAATCGGGCAGAAGGCGGTGTACACCCTGGACAAGTCGCCACCTCATCACAGATCTAACACAGATAGACAGACACAAGACATCCAACGATGTGTTATTTAAAACAATAACATAACAGTTAATACTTTGAATAAAAAATCAGTTCTGTTTATTTACAGAAAAAAAAACATTTAAAAATGGTCCCGCATGCTTTGACTTTTCGGTATGCACCTAGAAAAAGTATAAAAAGTGTGGACACCCCTGTTTAATGCTCTGTTACCAAGCTTTTAGGTGAGGAAACATTCAAAAATAGTGTGGCATGGGGATATCGTATGATATCCCTATTTGGAATGTTTACAATGGAAACACAAATAATATATAAAGTAAAGTCCAGTAATACTGGGGTAAACTTAAATCATGCTGTTCCACATCTTATCTTACAACTGCTACCTGTGATTGTTTCCTTAATAAAACAGTTTAAATACGTACTATAATGACGAACCATTTTTTGAGCAACTCTTTTAAAAAGAACGACTCTTCAACACCCGGCTCCTTTAAAAAAAAGTCATAAATCCCATTTATAAAGTCCATCCATCCATCCATTTCCTACCGCTTGTCCCTTTCGGGGTTGCGGGGGTGCTGTAATTATAATAATATTGACTGTGTTATGCAAGTACAAAAATCAGTTTCCATATGAGTTGGGAAATTGTGTTGGATGTAAATATAAACGGAATATAGTGATTTTTCAAATCATTTTCAACCCATATTCAGTTGAATATGCTACAAAGACAAGATATTTGAAGTTAAAACTGATTTAAAAAAAATGTTTGTGGAAATAATCATTAACTTTAGAATTTGATGCCGGCAACACGTGACAAAGATGTTGAGAAAGGTGGCAATAAATACTGATAAAGTTGAGAAATGCTCATCAAACACTTATTTGGAACATCCCACAGGTGTGCAGGCTAATTGGGAACAGGTGGGTTCCATGATTGGGTACAAAAGCAGCTTCCATGAAATGCTAAGTAATTCACAAACAAGGATGGGGTGTGGGTCACCAATTTATAAGCAAATTGTCAAACGGTTTTAGAACAACATTTGTCAACGAGCTATTGCAAGGAATTTGGGGATTTTACCACCTGCGGTCTGTAAAATCATCAAAAGGTTCAGAGAATCTGGAGAAATCACAGCACGTAAGCGATGATATTACGGACCTTTGATCTCTCAGGCGGTACTGCATCAAAAACCGACATCAGTGTGTAAAGGATATCACTACATGGGCTCAGGAACACTTCAGAAAACCACTGTCAGTAACTACAGTTGGTCGCTACATCTGTAAGTGCAAGTTAAAACTCTACTATGCAAAGCGAAAGCCATTGATCAACAACACCAAGGAACGCCGCCGGCTTGGCTGGGCCCGAGCTCATCTAAGATGGACTGATGCAAAGTGGTAAAATGTTCTGTGGTCAGACGAGTCCACATTCCAAATTATTTTGGAAACCGTGGACGTGGTGTCCTCCGGAACAAAGAGGAAAATAACCATCCGGATTGTTATAGGCGCAAAGTTCAAAATCCAGCGTCTGTGATGGTATGGGGGTGTATTAGTGCCCAAGGCATGGGTAACTTACACATCTGTGAAGTCACCATTAATGCTGAAAGGTCCATACAGCTTTTGGAGCAACATATGTTGCCATCCAAGCAACATTATCATGGACGTCCCTGCTTATTTCAGCAAAACAATACCAAGCCACGTGTTACAACAGCGTGGCTTCGTAGTAAAAGAGTGCGGGTACTTTCCTGGCCCTCCTGCAGTCCAGACCTGTCTCCCATTAAAAATGTGAAGCATAAAATACGACAGCGGAGACCCCTGTTGAACGACTAAAGCTCTACATAAATCAAGGATGGGAAAGAATTCCATTTTCAAAGCTTCAACAATTAGTTTCCTCAGTTCCCAAACGTTTATTGAGTTTTGTTAAAAGAAAAGGTGATGTAACACAGTCGTGAACATGCCCTTTCCCAACTACTTTGGCACGTGTTGCAGCCATGAAATTTGAAGTATATTATTATTTGCAAAAAAGAAATAGTCTATGAGTTTGAACATCAAATATCTTGTCTTTGTAGTGCATTCAACTGAATATGGGTTGAAAGTGATTTACAAATAATTTTATTCCGTTTATATTTACATCTAGAACAATTTCCTAACTCATATGGAAATGGGGTTTGTAAGTGTTTTAATGCCCAGCGGCTACGAGTTAACTCACTTCGCACATAACGTCCATGCAGTGTCGTCTAATGTGTAGAGTTAATGAACTTATACTTACCTGAACTTGTTTTCGTCCACACTAGCGACCAATTATGCTTTAGTAGTAAATAAAACATTGGTTTTGTGGCATAGTAGAGGTTGCCATGTTGGTAATGTCAAAACAACTACGGCGCGCCCACGCAGACAAAATTAGGAACTTCAGTATTGAAAATGGATGGACAAATAGTAAAAATTATAAAAATACAGATTTTTAATCTAATGTATACCTAAAAAATTGAAGCTTCTTTATTATTCGACTCGATTTTCTGACTTCATGAGAACTCTGAAGTATATAATTTGGGATACAATGCTACGTCACGCTGCATTCAGAGTCATCGTAAAAAAGTACACGTCGTCGTTAACATCCACACTACAACTCACTTCCTGATAAAATACTTATATTTGAAGAAAGTATAATATTAACTGAAGGATGTACGATCTCAACACGTGTAGATATCTAAAGAAAACCCCCAATATATTTCACAGCATACAAAATAACGACCGTACGTGAAAGCAACATATGGTAATGACGGTTACCTAGCAACAAGTCAAAGCAAAAATGCCTGGAGAACACTCTAGCTAACGTTAGGTTGGCTTAATATTAGACATTCAACAACTTTTAAACCATACAAAGAGACTTTGTCAACATGGAAGACAATGGGTACCCCGAAGAGAGCATCTATCATTTTTTAGCGGAGGAAGTTCAGTGTGAAAAAGCAAAAATGTAAGTAAAATATTTCTAGCTAACACATCTCAGTTATTTGTTTTCATTATTGAAATGATTTTCTTTAGGTACACGTCCAAGTATAGGCCCAAACTTATCCTCGAGGAGAAGTTGAGCAAGAGTACAATGAAAACGATGGGACCGGCAAAAGTTGATGTCCCGTCTCCGGATAAATACCTCAAAAAGCATTCCAAAGAAGTACAACTGCCTGAAAGTGAGTTTTTCTAACTGTGATAAATATTTTTTTTGTTTCAACTGACATCACATGGACAAAGATAAGACCTTCTGAAGGAAAGTTCTGTGGTCAGATGAAACAAAAGTTCAGCTGTTTGGCCACAATACCCAGCAATATGTTTGGAGGAGAAAAGGTGAGGCCTTTAATCCCAGAAACACCACACCTACCGTCAAGCATGGTGGTGGTAGCATTATGCTATGGGCCTGTTTTGCTGCCAATGGAACTGGTGCTTTACAGAGAGTATATGGGACAATGAAAAGGGAGGATTACTTCCAAATTCTTCAGGACAACATAAAATCATCATCCCGGAGTTTGGGTCTTGGGCGCAGTTTGGCGTTCCAACAGGACAATGACCCCAAACACACATCAAAAGTGGTAAAGTAATGGCTAAATAAAACTAGAATGAAGGTTTTAGAATGGCTTTCCCAAAGTCCTGACTTAAACGTGTGGACAATGCTGAAGAAAAAAGTCCATGTCAGAAAACCAACAAATTTAGCAGAACTGCACCAATTTTGTCAAGAGCAGTGAATCTTGCCAAATGACATGTAAACAAATATTAACATTGCTGTATTTATACTTTTGACCCAGTAGATTTGGTCACATTTTCAGTCGACCCATAATAAATTCATAAAAGAACCAAACTTCATGAATGTTTTTGGTGACCAACAAAAATATGTGCTCCAATCACTCTATCACAAAAAAATAAGAGTTAGGATAAAATAGAATAGAATAGAGTTTTATTGTCATTATTGCAGTGAACAGGTTCAAAGAACAACGAAATTTGAGCAGATCCCCTAAGGTGCATACACAATATGGTAATATAAATAGAATAAGAGATGTATCTATATATATATGTATATATATCCACACACATGCATATATACATACATATGAATATATATACACAAATACATATAACATTATTGCACTTTATAGTCCGAAAAAAATAAAATAAAATTAAAAGACATGACACATGAGGACATGATGTGCTCACTCAGTGCCTGTTTAATGCTACTATGGCTCCTAGGTAAAAGCTGCTTTTTAGTCTATTTGTGCCAGCTTTTAGCACCCTATAGCGTCTGCCCGAGGGTAGCAGTTCTAGGTGGCAGTACCCGGGGTGGAATGGGTCTTTCAGGTTTTCCTGAGACAGCGGGAGCTGTACAGGTCAGCCAGGGAGGGGAAGAGGCATCCGATGATCTTCTGGGCGGTCTGGTCTCTATGACCCTCTGAAGCGCCGTTCTCTCTGCGAGTTGTAGAAATTATTGGAAACTCAATTCAGCCATGACATTATGCTCTTTACGAGTGTATGTGACTTTTTGACCACGACCGCAACTCTCATTTTTAGAAAAAGAATGTTCTCGAAAGTTCGTCTCAAAAAAACCCCCCGTCCCCTTGAGGACAGAACGCCCGCCTATGAGCGTCTGCACTAAGAAGAACTTCATGACGACAACTGTAGCGGCGCCCGTGAAACCGCAGCCTGCTTGTGTTGACAGCAGCCGAGGTCACAGGGAGCTCCTTGAAAATTCCGGACTCGTGCCCAAGTACAGCAAGAAAAAGGTACGGCAAGGAGACACTTGACATGTAAGGAAAGGCCTACAACCTGTTCTTGGCGTGCAGGATTATGGCGAGGTGCCCGGGTACTTGCTGCATCGCAGTGAGGAGGAGCAATGCGCCGTGGACAAGTACAACAAGTATCTATCGGAGCAGATGGATCAGGGGTCCATGACGCAGCTGTCTGATGAGGAGCGGCAGATCAACCTGCAGGTATTTGAGGAGGACATCCGCTTGGACGTCCCTGCAGCGAGAACCTCAAGAGGTCTTTTCCCTGCAGCGCCTGAAGAGCAACTGGGCCGAGCTGCATCAGGAGTACCAGCGCCTCCCGGTCCACATCGACACCATGGCGAGGAAGGCTCGCAAGCTGCAGCTGGAGGCGGAGATGAAGCAGCTGGAGAGCGACATCGGCGTCTTCGAGAAGTTCAAGACCATCTACATCGCCAAATAGAATCACGGGTCATAGACTGCCACCTGGTCCTGCACGGTATCTTTATATTTTACTACAGTATTACTTATTAAGAAAAATGGAAACACTTTAGAGTAGCCAGTGTACAGCAGTGTAGATTTATGTTGCGATCGAGCCGATTCAAGTAAATTCAACTTGTGTTTGTTTCTTGTGTGGACAAAAGCATAAACGCTAATGTGTAACAATATTTGTTTTTAGCGTGTGCCGAAAACAAAGTTTCTTTGTACTTGTGCAATGACAATAAAGACCAGCAACCATGAATTGATTAACGTGGACCCCGACTTAAACAAGTTGAAAAACTTATTCGGGTGTTACCATTTAGTGGTCAATTGTACGGAATATGTACTGAACTGTGCAATCTACTAATAAACGTTTGAATCAATCAAAAACCTACCTTTCAACTCTTTTTGGCTCAAACGGCACAATTTTAGCTCAGACCTACTTTCTGTTCCTGTCTACGGCGCAAAGCCTTCTGGGTAATGTAGTATATAAACCTTTGCCTGTATTTATCTCTTTATTTATGCATAGTTTATCCTGGGTAAGTCAATTAAGAACAGGCTCCTAATTGACAGAGATGTTCAAGTGTGATGATAATCTCTCACCCCCAAACAAATGCGAGCTCATTTAGCTAATTGTTTGATACTTGACACATTCTAACTGTTGACATGCTAACATTAACATGTTTTTTTTAATCCTATTTAGCAAATACACTCCTTTTATACATTTTGTTACTTGATGCTATCTGAGTAGTGTGCTATATGTTAGCATTTCAATTCGACTTGAGCTTTTCAGCATACACAGTTATATTAAACTAAAACAGTATATATATATTTGTCAGTGAGCTTTAAGTATGTGTTTCTACCTCACAGTCATATTTTGGTACTTGAAGCATGATAATTGTTGACATGATAACATTTGCATGTTAGCGTGCTGGCCTTTTTAGCTCATTTAGCAGGTACACACCTTACACACAGAATCTTCCATTTTGTTACTTACTTGACACTATCTGGCTGGTGTGCTAACTGTTAGCATTCCAGTTTCCCTTCGGGTTCTTAGTACTTACATGCAATTTATTTGTATTGATTTAAAACAGTACAGACATTTGACAGTTTGCTCCGAGCATGTGCTCTTACCCCTCAGTCATACTTTGGTACTTGACGCGTGCTAACTGTTGACATGCTAACGTTAGCCTGCTAGCATTTTTTTTTGGGGGGGGGCTTATTTTGCAGATAAACACCTTTCACGCAAACTCATACATTTTGTTACATGATACTATCTGGTTAGCGTGCTAACTGTAAGCATTTCAGTTCACCATCGGCTTTCCAGCAGTCCCGTTCAAGTTCTACCGAAATTGCACTTTCTAGTTACTATTGTTATTTAGAATTAGTTCAAACTGTTCTGAAAATAGACAATGAGGTCTCAGTATGTGCTTTTTGACTTTTAAGTCTTTGCGGTGTAAAATGAGTAAAACATCAGTTTTCATTTGTTTTCCCATTTTTGCTGAAACTATGTGCTTTTTGAGGTAACAAGGAACACTTAAAACATTGATAGCAAATTAATAAAATCACAAGCTGATTAAAAATAAAAACACACTTCAGAACATGACAACTTTTTCCTGAATTTTCTGAAAAAGCTGCCGCGAATTCAGTCATTTGGATGCATGGAAACTTTATTGTCAATGCATTTAAAAAGTACAACGAAATTACATTTTAGGCCGCAACAATCACAAAAAAGCGGGTGTACACATGTGCTGCCGCCAGTTGGGGTTCATGCACTGTGTAAATTTGACAAAGAGGTCCAAGTATGTACTTTTTAACTTTTAATTCTGTGTGGCGTAAAACAAATAAAACATCAATTTAAATGTTTGTTTTCCAATTTGTGTTAAAAAAAAAATTCTGTGCTAGATTATGGATAACAAATTGAATGGAAGGAAATGAAAAAAATCACGAGTAATCCAAAAAAAATAAGCCTCAAGACATCGCAACTTTTGCCGCAATATTATGAAAACGCTGCCTTGAATCGAGACATTTTAGGCCGCAACAATTTCAACAAAAGTCCATGAAATCCTGAAAGAACTGTTGTGATGACACAAATGAGTTACAAGATCATTTTGGTCGTAGCATCATGGTGTGGGGGTGCACGAGTGCTACGGGCTGTTGTGGTCTATGCACTGTGTAAATTTGACATTGAGTATGTGCTTTTTTGACTTTTAACTCTGTGTAGTGTAAGACGAGTAAAACATCAGTAAGATATTGATATTATATATATTATATTATATTATATATTATATTATATATTATATATTGAGGCACACATTAAAAGCGTTACTAAAACGGCCTTCTTTCATCTCCGTAATATCGCTAAAATTCGCTCCATTCTGTCCACTAAAGACGCTGAGATCATTATCCATGCGTTTGTTACGTCTCGCCTCGACTACTGTAACGTATTATTTTCGGGTCTCCCCATGTCTAGCATTAAAAGATTACAGTTGGTACAAAATGCGGCTGCTAGACTTTTGACAAGAACAAGAAAGTTTGATCACATTACGCCTGTACTGGCTCACCTGCACTGGCTTCCTGTGCACTTAAGATGTGACTTTAAGGTTTTACTACTTACGTATAAAATACTTCACGGTCTAGCTCCATCCTATCTTGCCGATTGTATTGTACCATATGTCCCGGCAAGAAATCTGCGTTCAAAGGACTCCGGCTTGTTAGTGATTCCCAAAGCCCAAAAAAAGTCTGCGGGCTATTGAGCTTTTTCCTTTCGTGCTCCAGTACTCTGGAATGCCCTCCCGGTAACAGTTCGAGATGCCACCTCAGTAGAAGCATTTAAGTCTCACCTTAAAACTCATTTGTGTACTCTAGCCTTTAAATAGACTCCCTTTTTAGACCAGTTGATCTGCCGTTTCTTTTCTTTTTCTTCTATGTCCCACTCTCCCTTGTGGAAGGGGTCCGGTCCGATCCGGTGGCCATGTACTGCTCGCCTGTGTATCGGCTGGGGACATCTCTGCGCTGCTGATCCGCCTCCGCTTGGGATGGTTT
This sequence comes from Nerophis ophidion, assembly GCF_033978795.1. NCBI lineage: Eukaryota > Metazoa > Chordata > Actinopteri > Syngnathiformes > Syngnathidae > Nerophis > Nerophis ophidion. Next base: position 17,572,360 of record NC_084625.1, on the reverse strand, counting down.
CCTGCTGGCTCCGCTGTGAACGGGTCTCTCGCTGCTGTGTTGGATCCGCTTTGGACTGGACTCTCGCGACTGTGTTGGATCCATTATAGATTGAACTTTCACAGTATCATGATAGACCCGCTCGACATCCATTGCTTTCCTCCTCTCCAAGGTTCTCATAGTCATCATTGTCACCGACGTCCCACTGGGTCATTATTGTCACCGATGTCCCACTGGGTGTGAGTTTTCCTTGCCCTTATGTGGGCCTACCGAGGATGTCGTAGTGGTTTGTGCAGCCCTTTGAGACACTAGTGATTTAGGGCTATATAAGTAAACATTGATTGATTGATTGATTGATATTTGTTTCCCGATTTTTTGTTGAAATCCTGTGCTTTTTGAGGTTACAAGGAACACTTAAAATATTGATAGGAAATATATATAATTACAGGTTGATAAAAAAAATAAAAAATAGGAGGAGCTCCCATCCCTCCAGGACTGGTTTTCCTCCAGGACCAGGAGGCGTGTGGGTCGGATCACGGGTGACTCTTCTCACCCTGGTCACAAACTATTTTCCCCTCTCCCCTCAGGCAGGAGACTACGGTCCATCCAGACCCACACCTCCTGCCACCTGAACAGTTTTTTCCCCTCGGCCATCAGGCACATGAACAATAACAAGATCTGATAGCTCAGGCACAGCTCATTTAATTACCTATTCTGTGTTATGTGTTTTATGTTGCACGACTGCAGTAAGAAAAATTCGTAGTTTGTGAACCCGTTCTCAAACAATGGAAATAAAAACTATTCTGATTCTGAAGCCTTAACACATTTCAACTATTGCGGCAATTTTTTAAAAAAAGCTGCTGGGAATTCAAGCATTTTAGGCCGCGACAGTCACAAAAAAGCCCAAGAGGGACCGCGCAGTGACACAAATGGGCGCAGTGCAGTGGGGAGAGTGGCCGTGCGCAACCCGAGCGTCCCTGGTTCAATTCCCACCTAGTACCAACCTCGTCCCGTCCGTTGTGTCCTGAGCAAGACACTTCACCCTTGCTCCTGATGGGTGCTGTTATCGCCTTGCATGGCAGCTCCCTCCATCAGTGTGTGAATGTGTGTGTGAATGGGTAAATGTGGAAGTAGTGTCAAAGCGCTTTGAGTACCTTGAAGGTAGAAAAGCGCTATACAAGTACAACCCATTTATTTATGATAGCATCATGGTCTAGGGCAGTGGTTCTCAAATGGGGGTACGCGTACCCCTGGGGGTACTTGAAGGTATGCCAAGGGGTATGTGAAATTTTTTTTAAATATTCTAAAAATAGCAACAATTCAAAAATCCTTTATAGATATATTTATTGAATAATACTTCAACAAAATGTGAAGTTAAGTTCATAAACTGTGAAAAGAAGTGAAACAATGCAATATTCAGTGTTGACAGCAAGATTTTTTGTGGACATGTTCCATAAATATTGATGTTAAAGATTTGTTTTTTTGTGAAGAAATGTTTAGAATTAAGTTCATGAATCGTGATGGATCTCTATTACAATCCCCAAAGATGATTACTTCTATGTGTAGAAATCTTTATTTTATAATTGAATCACTCATTTTTCAACAAGTTTGTAGTTATTTTTATATCTTTTTTTCCAAATAGTTCAAGAAAGAACACTACAAATGTGCAATATTTTGCACTGTTATCCAATTTAGAAAATCAGAAACTGATGACATAGTGCTGCTGTATTTTACTTCTTTATCTCTTTTTTTCAACCAAAAATGCTTTGCTCTGATTAGGGGGTACTTGAATTAAAAAAATGTTCACATCACTGAAAAAAAGTTAAGAACCACTGGTCTCGGGGTTGCACGAAAGCTGTAGGCAGTTGTGGTACTTCCATCCCCACTACAATTTCGATAAATCTGGTGCATGCTAAATATTTGTCTACTATTGTCTTTTAGAAAAAAAAACAATTTTCAACTCGGGACAATCTGAACTCAGACTTTTTGCTCCGCAGCATGCCTCAATGGTGTCACATGAGGGTAATTTACTCGACAAGGCTGCGCTCTTTCAAAAAGAAAAAAAAACAAACCCAAATGACTTAAGCGTGATCGGTGACGACTGGAGTGTTCATTTTGTGAACATTCCTGGACGAGAAGCAAGCAAAAGGAGTGAGTATCCCTTTGGCGAAAGCTTATTATTGATAATATGTGATTGATGAATGTGTTCCTTTTTGTGTTCCCCCTGAAGCTTAGCACCTCAGGCGTGTTCTTGTGAACTTTAACACGCCAGAAATGGAAGACGCGGGGAAGAAAAGAGGCATTGTGGTAAATTGTAACACCCAACTAGCGCTTCAATGATGTTGCGTGAAAGATGGAAATGTGGTCTTGTTACAGATAAAAGATGACTGGCCAGGATACAGCCTGGAACTGTTCACCTACCCGGAGCACTACCACCACGACATAGACAGCGTTTACATTCCACACGGCGTCGTCATGGACAGGTGGAGTCACTGTCGCCACACGCTGCGACGCAAAAGGTCAATCCTAAAGACGCGGCGTTTTTGTCCGTAGGACCGAGCGGCTGGCCCGCTACATCAGGGACGACTTTGCGGACGACAACATCACGGTCCTGTGCGTCCTGAAGGGCGGCTACAAGTTCTGCGCCGACCTGATGGAGTTCATCAAGGTGCTCGGACGCAACTCCAACAAGTACCTGGAGACCCGGGTGGAGTTCATACGCCTCAAGAGCTACCTGGTGAGACACTTTAACCCAGTGGGGTCCAGACGTCTTCCACCGAGGGCAATTTGGAGATTTTAGTCTTAAAGGCCTACTGAAACCCACTACTACCGACCATGCAGTCTGATAGTTTATACATCAATGATGAAATATTAACATTGCAACACATGCCAATACGGCCGGTTTAGTTCACTAAATTACAATTTTAAATTTCCCGTGGAGTTTTTTGTTCAAAACGACGCGGAATGATGACGCGTATGATGACGCGTGCACGTGACGTCTCGGGTTGTAGCGGACATATTAGCCCAGCACCACTCACGGCCAAAAGTAGTCTCTTTTCATCGCATAATTACACAGTAATTTGGACATCTGTGTTGCTGAATCTTTTGCAATTTGTTCAATTAACAATGGAGACTAAAAAGAAGAATGCTGTTGGTGGAAAGCAGTGGATTGCAGCTGCCTTTAGTACCGAAACACAGCCTGTGTTTCTTTGTTTGTTGTGAAGCTTTAACGCAGAGCGGTCAAGCGAACATGTTTCTCTACGTCAACCAGCAAGTTTTTGGATGGGAAAATTGTGATATTAAGTTGGCTCTTACTTCAGTGGATTATGGGACCTCCTCCTGCAGCTCAATAAGGCAGCTGTGATCTTGGCTTCTCTCAGAGACACTGGCGTTCACCGCAGCCATCCGACTTTCAGGTATGCCTTTACAATCTCACTAAAACACTATTAAAACAATAAGCAGAGAAGGGATCTTCCAGAATTATCCTAGTAAATGTGTCTAATTACATCTGAAACAACGCCTGCCGCCGTCGCCTTTTCTTTATTATTATTATTATTATTATTTTTCTCTAGTACTTCACTCTAAACATCCTCATCCACGAATCTTTCATCCTTGCTCAAATTAATGGGGAAATTGTCGCTTTCTCGGCCCAAATAGCTCTAGCTACTGCTGGCTATGATTGTAAACAATGTGAGGATGTGAGGAGCCCTACAACCCGTGACATCACGCGCACATCGTCTGCTACTTCCGGTAAAGGCAAAGCTTTTTTATTAGCGACCAAAAGTTGCGAACTTTATTGTCGATGTTCTCTACTAAATCCTTTCAGTAAAACTAATGCAATATCGCAAAATGATCAAGTATGACACATAGAATGGACCTGCTATCCCCGTTTGAATAAGAAAATCTCATTTCAGTAGGCCTTTAAAAGAATTATGAAAAAACATCCATCCATCCATCCATCCATCCATCCCTTTTCAACAGCTTGTCCCTTTTGGGAAAGCAGGGGGGCGCTGGAGCCCCTCTCAGCTGCACACGGGCGGAAGGCGGGGTAAACCCTGGAAAAGTCGCCACCTTATCGCAGGGCCAACACAGATAGACAGACAACTTTCACACTCACATTCACACACTAGGGACCATTTAGTGTTGCCTATCAACCTATTCCTAGGTGCATGTCTTTGGAGTTGGGAAGAAGCCGGAGTAGCCGGAGGGAACCCACGCAGTCACAGGGAGAACATGCAAACTCCACACAGAAAGATCTCGGGATTGAACTCAGAACTACTCAGGACCTTTGTATTGGACATTACATATTTTCAAAGTCACGACTTAGTGTCAGATTTGTGGTACTGGTGGCAAAGTGTACTATTATTACTTATTTCAGACTTGTCCAAAGTGCGGCCAAGGGGCCACTTGCGGACAGTAGCTCAGTTTGCTTTGGCCCACAACTTGTCGAAAAAAACAACAGTAAGAATGTAAAAAAAAGATTTAAAAGAGATATTGTGCAAAACCCAAAACAGGTGAAGTTGGCACGTTGTGTAATCAACTTGGCAACCCTCCCGATATTCCCGGGAGACTCCCAAATTTCAGTGCCCCTCCCGAAAATCTACCGGGGCAACTACTCCCCCGAATTTCTCCTGATTTCCACCCGGACAACAATATTGGGGGTGTGCCTTAAGGCACTGCCCTTAGCGTCCGCCCTCACCTGAAAAGTACACTACTATATATGTCTCCGTTATCCACAGGTTCATCTATAACCCATAAAGTAGGCAGGCATGGAGCTATTTCTCAGCGTGTGTTTATTCCAACCAAACAAAGATGCCCGGAGGAGTGTGGCGAGAGAGGGGAATAAATAGCTCTCTGATTAGCGTTTGACAACAGGCATACTTGCCAACCTTAAGACCTCCGATTTCTGGAGGTGGGGGGCGTGGTTAAGAAGGGTGGCGTATAATTCACCAACTCGAGTATTTCATATAATTCTAGCTATGACACACAGATGACAGCACATGATACAAATGTTATTGTTCCTAGTTTGCAATGTAAACATTGAAGAGCTGAGATGTGACGTTTGCCAACAAATCGAGTGTTTTGAACGTCTCTTTGAAGTAAACGATGAGAACCGGTTCCCAATTGTGAGAGTAGTTCGTTTGGGAGCCATTTTTTTTAATGTGCAATGCATATGTAGCGCCTACAATAGCCCTTGCTCTTGAATTCACTTTTTGTTCATGAAAAAAAAATAAATAAATAAATAAATAAATAAATAAATATATATATATATATATATATATATATATATATATATATATATATATATATATACATACATACATACATACATACATACATATATATATATATATATATTTATATATATATATATATATATATACAGTACACCCGGAAAGTATTCACAGCGCTTCACTTTTTCCACATTTTGTCATGTTACAGCCTTATTTCATAATACAATTAATTCATTTTTGTCCTCACAATTCCACAGACAATACCCCATAATGAGAATTTAAAAAGTTATTTTTTCTAAATTTTTGCAAATGCATTAAAAATAAATAAATAAAACATCACATGAACATAAGTATTTACAGCCTTTGCTCAATCCTTTGTTGATGCACCTTTGGGCAGCAATTACAGCCTCAAGTCTTTTCACATTAAATTCCTTAAGTTTTCTCACTTTTGCATTTGTTATTTTTTGTAGCTGTATTTCTATAAGTAAAATGGCTGTACTTTGGACTATTTTAATAGCCACAATGTGTGAATAATGAAGATTATCTCTACTTTCCAAATTACCTTCTTGAGTGAGCGTCAAACCATGTCATATTACTCTTTGCCACCAGATGTCACTGTTGCTCCTGCTTTTAAAACGTCCCCGCAACAACAAACGGAGGACACCACAAGGACATAGACAGGAAATAGGCCTACTATTGTTAGCAGATAATAATAATATGCCTGAGCACCTGGAATTGTAACTCCGGGAATTTACCTTCGGGATGTTATAGTGCCGCATTTATGCTTTTTTTGTCACCAAAAAATACATTGTTTATTTAATTTTTAAAAGTTTAAAAGTTAAAGTACCAATGATTGTCACACACACTAGGTCTGGTGACATTATGCTCTGCATTTGACCCATCACCCTCACCCCCTGGGAGGTGAGGGGAGCAGTGAGCAGTAGTAGTGTTTGCGCTCGGGAATTATTTTTGGTCATTCAACCCCCAATTCCAACCCTTGATGCTGAGGTAATGGGTGCCATTTTTATAATCTTTGGTAGGACTCGGCCGGTGTTTGAACTCACAAACTACCAATCTCAGAGTGGACACTCTAACCACTATGCAACGCTTAATTATGAACAGTGCACATCTAGATTGATTTGAAACTGGTTCGGTCCCTAAACATCCAGATAGAGTTTATGCCAGGAGCATAATGTTAATAGTGTCACTGAACATTAAGAGGAACGTAAGTCTAAGTCTGATTAATGTGCCATGCAGGATTATTAAAATGTCTCAGTTTAATGTCACAGCGCGATTCTATTTTAAGGTTCTATGGTCTTTGGGACAATTGCCATCATTTTTCAGTACCATGTGACTACAGTACTACCGGATGCCAACAACACTAGAAGGCCACGTGTGTGCTATTGCAGGTCAGGTTGGAGTCATGTGACCACCCCGCCCCCCCAAGCCCTCAGGGTTGCAATTTAACCCGCGTCACAGTTGTTTTTAACCATGTGAGGCGTGTAAGTGCATTCATGTCAGACAACTCTTTATGAGCCAAATCCGTCCCGCGAGTTTCTCAGTTTTTGCAGCACATTCCTAAAAAATCTCTTGTAAAAAAAACTGGATATTTGACAAGCATTTGTGTGACCACTCCCCCACAGAATGACCAATCCACGGAGGACCTGCACATCATCGGCAGCCGAGATCTATCCTTTCTGCGTGGAAAGGTGCGTTTGATTCCTAGAAGATAATGTAATGACTTTGATGTGTTTACATTTTTGTATTTCATCGCATGAGGGAGCTGTGCACCAAACATGGACGCTGCACCGCATTACATCTGGCACAATCTAATAAGACAAAACTATGACTATTTTGATTCTTCTTTCTTTAGTTTATTTCGAACATAAACACACTTACAGTATAATACATCACACAGTTTCATATCATTTCACTTTACTCCATGTCCAAAAAGGAGTAGGGAGAAGCGAAGCGTATTTAATCTTACCCCTTCCCCACTTCAGAGTGTTTACAAATACAAACCCCGTTTCCATTGGAGTTGGGAAATTATGTTAGATGTAAATATAAACGGAAAACAATGATTTGCAAATCCTTTTCCACCCATATTCAATTGAATGCACTACAAAGACAACATATTTGATGTTCAAACACATACATTTAAATATTTTCTTGAAAATAATAATTAGAATTTCATGGCTGCAACACGTGCCAAAGTAATTGGGAAAGGGCATGTTCACCACTGTTACTTCACCTTTTCTTTTAACAACACTCTATAAACGTTTGGGAACTGAGGAAACTAATTGTTGAAGCTTTGAAAGTGTATTCCTTTCCCATTCTTGTTTTATGTAGAGCTTCAGTCGTACAACAGTCCGTAGTCCCCGCTGTTGTATTTTACGCTTCATAATGCGCCACACATTTTTGATGGGAAACAGGTCCGGAGTGCAGGCGGGCCAGGAAAGTACCCGCACTCTTTGTTTACAAAGCCACGCTGTAATAAGCAGGGGCATCCATGACAACGTTGCATGGATGACAACTTGTGTTGCTCCAAAACCTGTATGGACATTTCAGCATTAATGGTGCCTTCACAGATGTGTAAGTTACCCATGCCTTGGGCACTAATACACCCCCATAACATCACAGCTGCTGGCTTTTAAACTTTGCACCTATAACAATAGGTTATTTTCCTCTTTGTTCTGGAGGACACCACGTCCTCTGTTTCCAAATATAATTTGAAATGTGGACTCGTCAGACCACAGAACACCTTTCCACTTTGCGTCAGTCCATCTTAAGTGAGCTCGGGCCCAGCCAAGCCGGCGGCGTTTCAGGAAATTGTTGATGAATGGGTTTGGCTTTGCATAGTACAGTTTTAACTTGCACTTACAGATGTAGCGACCAACTGTAGTTGACAGTTGTTTTATGAAGGGTTCCTGAGCCCATGTGGTGATATCCTTTACACACTGATGTCGAGTTTTTGATGCAGTACCGCCTGGGGAATCAAAAGTCCGTAATAACATCGCTTACGTGCAGTGATTTCTCCAGATTATCTGAACTTTTGATGATTTTACGGACCGTAGATTGTAAAGTCCCTAAATTCCTTGCAATAGCTCGTTGAGAAATGTTGTTCTAAAACTGTTCGACAATTTTCTTAAAAGTGGTGACCCTCACCCCATCCTTGTTTGGGAATTACTTAGCATTTCATGGAAGCTGTTTTTATACCCAATCATGGCACCCACCTGTTCCCAACTAGCCCGCATACCTGTGGGATGTTCCATGTAAGTGTTTGATGAGCATTTCTCAACTTTATCAGTATTTATTGCCACCTTTCCCAACTTCTTTGTCACGTGTTGCTGGCATCAAATTCCAAAGTTAATGATTATTTGGAAAAAAAAATTTTTTATCAGTTTGAACATCAAATATGTTGTCTTTGCAGCATATTCAACTGAATATGGGTTGAAAACGATTTGCAAATCATCGTATTCTGTCTATATTTACATCCAACACAATTTTCAAACTCCTATGGAAACAGGGTTCGTAACACATCACACAGTTTCATATCATTTCACTTTACACCATGTCCGAAAAGGAGTAGGAAGAAGCAAAGCGTATTTAATCCCACCCCTTTACCACTACAGAGTGTTCACAAATATACCGAATAATTTCCAGACCTTTTAATAATAAAATAACACCTGTGAATTAGTATACACAACAGTTTTGTAATATGTAATCAATTAATTCAGTCATTATGAACATACTGAGATGCAGAATATCTTATTTTCAATAAGGTTGAAAGTATTTCTCATAATTCTTCTTCTTTGTACTTTGTAAGCACTATTAATTTGAACAACATCTTAAACTGGATCATATCAGTGCAATGTTTAACTTATTTTCTTAATCCATTCCATCATGTAATTCCACATACTTATATGCTAATGGTTTTAAGTGTTGTACGTGCATACAAAAGTTTGAAATTAGATTTTCCTCTAAGGTTATATTCCTCCTCTTTAGTTGAGAAGAATTGTTGTACATTCTTTGGTAGCAGGTTATAATTTGCTTTGTACATCATTTTAGCTGTTTGCAATTTTACCAAATCACCGAACTTTAATATTTTTGACCCAATAAATAAAGGGTTTGTATTTTCTCTATATTCAAACATTATGTATTATTCTAATTGATCTTTTTTGTAACACATTTAACGATTGTAGCGCACATTTGTAGTTGTTTCCCCATATTTCTGCACAATCACTGATATGGTAACACTAGCGAGCAGTAGAGATTATGAAGTGAGTTTTGGCCCAGGGCGTATTTTGCCTTATTCATTACTGAATTGTTTTTTGCCACCTTATGTTGTATGTTTTGTATATGAGATTTCCAGTTCATTTTATCATCTATTAATACTCCCAAAAATTATTTGTCAGATGGATGTTTATGTATTTCTTTATGTAAGCCAGTAGTAGTTCAGACATTTTTATCACAAATTGAAATTGACAACCTGATAATATGTACTATTTGTTTATCTGTATGTGTCACACTTCGTGATGGGTACCGTCACATTTGAATCAATACGGTACCAATTTCCTACACGTGGGAATCAATACCAATTGCAGTACTTTTGTTTGTGTTCATGCTAGTTTGTTTAATATAAAGTTAAAATTAATACACACTATATTGCCCTTTGTCACCGATTCTGTTCATTACCTTTATGGACAGAATTTCTAGGCGCAGTCAAGGCGTTGAGGGCATCCGGTTTGGTGGCTGCAGGATAAGGTTTCTGCTTTATGCAGATGATGTGGTCCTGATGGCTTCATCTGGCCAGGATCTTTAACTCTCACCGAATTGGTTCGCAGCCGAGTGTGAAGCAACTGGGATGAAAATCAGCACCTCAAAGTCCGAGTCCATGGTTCTCGCCCATAAAAGGGTGGAGTGCCATCTCCGGGTTCGGGAGGAGACCCTTCCCCAAGTGGAGGAGTTCAAGTACCTTGGAGTCTTGTTCACAAGTGAGGGAAGAGTGGATCGTGAGATTGACAGGCGGATCGGTGCGGCCTCTTCAGTAAAGAGGACGCTGTATCGATCCGTTGTGGTGAAGAAGGAGCTGAGCCGGAAGGAAAAGCTCTCAATTTACCGGTCGATCTACGTTCCCATCCTCACCTATGGTCATGAGCTTTGGGTTATGACCGAAAGGACAAGATCATGCGTACAAGCGGCCAAAATGAGTTTCCTCCGCCGGGTGGCGGGGCTCTCCCTTGGAGATAGGGTGAGAAGCTCTGTCATCCGGGAGGAGCTCAAAGTAAAGCCGCTGCTCCTCCACATCGAGAGGAGCCAGATGAGGTGGTTTGGGCATCTGGTCAGGATGCCACCCGAACGCCTCACTACAGAGGTGTTAAGGGCACGTCCTACCGGTAGGAGGCCACGGGGAAGACCCAGGACACGTTGGGAAGACTATGTCTACCGGCTGGCCTGGGAATGCCTCAGGATTCCCGGGGAAGAGCTGGACGAAGTGGCTGGGGAGAGGAAAGTCTGGGCTTCCCTGCTTCGGCTGCTGCCCCCGCGACCCGACCCCGGATAAACGGAAGAAGATGGATGGATGGATGGACTATATTGCCAATAGTATTTGGCCACCTGCCTTGACTCACATATGAACTTGAAGTGCCATCCCATTCCGAACTCCATCCATCCATTTTCTACCGCTTGTCCCTTTTTGGGTCGTTGGAGCCTATCTCAGCTGCATTCGGACGAAAGGCGGGGTACACCCTGGACAAGTCGCCACCTCATTGCAACATTCCTAACTAATAGGGTTCAATATGATGTGGGTCAGATATTACAGCTTCAACTTTTCTGGGAAGGCTGTCCACAAGGTTGCGAAGTGTGTTTATAGGAATTTTCCACCATTCTTCCAAAACCGCATTGGTGTGGTCACACACTGATGTTGGTCGAGAAGGCTTGGCTCTCAGTTTCTGTTCTAATTCATCTCAAACGTGTTCTATCGGGTTCAGGTCAGGACTCTGTTACACCAGACTCTGTCATCCATGTCTTTATGGACCTTGCTTTGTGCACTGGTGCGCAGTCATGTTGGAAGAGGAAGGGGCCCGCTCCAAACTGTTCCCACAAGGTTGGGAGCATGGAATCATCCTAAATGTTTTGGTATCCTGGAGCATTCAAAATTCCTTTCACTGGAACTAAGGGGTCAAGACTTACAAAAACAGCCAAGGGTAGTTCGCTATTTGACCATCAAATGTAGTACGGACCTAGAGTGGACTAACGGGCACATGTTTGTACAATTTGAGCAAGATTGGCTGAAAAACAGTTATTTTGTAGGATATTTGTGTTAAGTCACCCTTGGGCAAGGTGTAGCACCTGGTAGCCTCCCTCCTCAGGGTTACAAAGTGTTTACCGCTGCCTTGTGGTTAAGGTCTTTGTTGACCAAAGGCTAAGGGAGTAAAGACAAATCAGGGCTTCTGGGTGAGGCCGGACATCCTGGCAGTTCCAATCATGCTACTGTCACAAGGTCTGTGGTGGACCATGCCAGTCAGAGCATAGCGACATACTCTACACCAGGGGTCGGCAACCTTTACCACTCAAAGAGCCATTTTGACCCGTTTCACAAAATAAAGAAAACTATGGGAGCCACAAGACTCTTTTGAAATTTAAAATGAAATAACACAGCGTACAAAGTTTTGTTTTGCTTTGTGCTATGTAATAACCAGGGGTCTCAGACACACGACCTGCACCTTAAAGGGGAACATTATCACCAAACCTATGCAAGCGTCAATATATACCTCGATGTTGCAGGAAAAAGACCATGTATTTTTTTAACCGATATCCGAACTCTAAATGGGTAAATTTTGGCAAATTAAACGCCTTTCTGTTTATCGGTCTTTTAGAGATGACGTCAGAACGTGACGTCACCGAGGTAACACACCCGCCATATTCATTTTCACATTACAAACACCAGGTCTCAGCTCTGTTATTTTTCGTTTTTTCGACTATTTTTTGGAACCTTGGAGACATCATGCCTCGTCGGTGTGTAACAACACTAACAGGGAGGGATTCAAGTTGCACCAATGGCAAGAAATCTTCCGCCAGACCCCCATTGAATGTACCAGAGTGTCTTCACATTTTACTGGCGATGCTAAGGCAGACATGGCACAGAGATGTATGGATAACCTGCAGATGCATTTGCAACGATTAAGTCAACGAAATCACAAAGGTGAGTTTTGTTGATTTTGTTGACTTATGTGCTAATCAGACATATTTGGTCACGGCATGACTGCCAGCTAATCGATGCTAACATGCTACGCTAATCGATGCTAACATGCTATTTACGCTAGCTGTATGTACATTTGAAACTAGATACCCACATTTAATGCGAAACAAACACTTACCAATCGACAGATTTAAGTTGCTCCAGTGTCACAAGATGCGAAAGTCCTGATCGTTTGGTCCGCACATTTTACCGGCGATGTTAATAAGGCAACCATGCTATGGGCCACTTCATTAGGTACACCCATGCAATGGCCGAATAGCGTCAACAGCTATTCGCTCAATAGCTTCAATTTCTTCTTTAATTTCGTTTTCGCTATCTGCCTCCATACTCCGACCATCTGTTTCAATACATGCGTAATCTGTTGAATCGCTTAAGCCGCTGAAATCCGAGTCTGAATCCGAGCTAATGTCGCCATATCTTGCTGTGGTAACCACCATGTTGTTTGTTTTGGAAGCCCTGTATGACGTCACAGGGAAATGGATAGTGGTTTCGAAGATAACGAAAATAAGGCAATTTAAAGCTTTATTTAGGGATATTCCGGGACCGGTAAAATTTTGAAAAAAACTTCAATAAATACAACAGGCCACTGGGAACTGGTTTTTATTGTTTTAACCCTTTTGAAATTGTGATAATGTTCCCCTTTAATATGAAAATTTAATATTAGTGCAAGTTTTATTTGAATGTCGCTTCACAACATCACATTTGCCAAACATCTCAATTTTTCTGGGAGACTACCGAGCTTCAGAGTTCTTTTTCTCAGCTGTCTGCTGGTTTTCACTCACACAAAAATAATAGGGGCGTGCAACGGTGACAATGCATTTAACGCCCTCCACAACCGTAACAAACTGGTTAATAGGCTGTTCGCATGTTGTATATGGCTTCTGCAGACACACATAAGCGACTGCAAGGCATACTTACTCAACACTCATACAGGTTACACTGAGGGTTGTGATATAAACAACTTTAGCACTCTTACTAATATGCGCCACACTGTGTACCCACACCAAACAAGAATGACAAACACATTTCGGGAAAACATCCGCACTGTAACACAACATAAAGACAACATAACAAATACCCAGAATCCTAAGGAAATCCCTACTCTTCCAGGGGCCAATATACATCCACGCTAGCACCAAACCCCGCCCACCTCAACCGACGGACGGAGGGGCGGGGGTGGTAGTGGGGGGTGTATAATGGAGCCCGGAATAGTTATGATGCATAGGATTCTGGGTATTTGTTATGTTGCGTTTATGTTGTGTTACAGTGCAGATGTTCTCCCGAAATGTGTTTGTCATTCTTGTTTGGTGTGGGTTCACAGTGTGGCGCATATTAGTAAGAGTGCTGAAGTTTATATCACAACCCTCAGTGTAACCTGTATGGCTGTTGAACAAGAATGCCTTGCAGTCGCTTGTGCGTTGAGTCAGCAGCCGCATGATAGATGTGGCCGGCCGGCACTCAGATAGCATAGTATTTAAGCGGACGCTACAACATTGTCGAGAGGACGCTGAAGGCATTGCCTTCACGGCATGGCCTTAATACTATTGTCTGAGTGAAAATATGAGAATGTTATTCTGGGTAGATTATGCGAGAGGCAATGAAATATGGAAAACTTCCTGGTATAATGGGGGGGTTGGCAAGTGTGCAGCTGAGCCACATCAAAGTGATCCAAGAACCGCATGCGGCTCCGGAGCCGCGGGTTGCCGACCCCTGCTCTACAGAAATGCAGAGATAGACAAACCTATCATCTGGTCAGTCGCTGCAACAAGTCGTGGAATCAGTCTTTCTCGGCCTGGCTTTGCCCCTGAGAGACCTCGATTCGCCAAGTTTGTGCTGCTAGTCCCACAAAAGCTAGCAGTACTTGAAACTCTTGCAAGCAGTTTTCAGTGTTAGATGTATGCTAACAAGTCTTCCACAGCCTTTTGACCTTGTTTTTGCCCCCATTTTTGAGTGTCTTGCATCATATTACGCTGTAGTACAGGCGTGCATGAATCACTGACGTTATCTGTAACTGTAAGGTCAGGAATATTCTCAACATGCCTCACATGCTCAAATGAAAACCTCCCTTTGACGCCTCTTTATTTGGTTTTGCTTTGTTTTCAACAAAACTGCTTGAAAACAACATTGTCCGTTTAAAAAGAACCTTCCCCAGATGTGACATCGTGTTCCTTGGCACGTTCTCCGACCCACAAGAGCAGAACGGAACATACTCTGCGTCAAACAAATCCCAAACACACGCTCTGCAGCGAGTTATGCTCATTAAATGTCCCCCCGCCATTAGTTTCTCCCCTCTTGTTAAGTAACGAGGTTCAGGTGTCCCGAGTTCTCCATTGTCACAAAGAAGTCCACAGACCTTGCGGCCATTGAAGTGTGGCACACACGTGACAACTGATTCAGACTGTTGTTTAACTTTGGCACATTTCACAGCGTGATTGTATGCAAAATGACAGAAATTAAATTTTTACTATGATAATAATAATGTCAGGCTTGCCACTGACAGTTTGTGTTGTAGTTTTTCCTCTGTGTGTTTAGTATTTCCTGTTTTTAGTTCCTGTCATCGCTCTTATTTTGTCTGTTTCCTGTTTTTTTCCCCTGTGCGCAGTTTTCCCCTCAGCTGCGGCTGATTAGCGCCTGGCCACACCTGGTGTCAATCAGCCCGCTTCTATTTGAGTCTGTCGTTGTCCTCCAGTCAGTGGCTGGATTGTTGTCTTCTCATGACGCTTTTGTCGTTGCTCCTGTCGTGTCGTACCGTTTCGTGTCTTTGCAGCATAGCGGTAAGCTATATTTGTTAGATGTTTGTAGCTTACTGTTTTTTGTTCCCTGCTTCCGGTTTGTTTTCTTATTACAAGTAGGACTTCTGTTTTCCCTCTCGCTACCCGCTAGCTTCCACGCTAGGCCCCATTTTGTTTTTTCTAGCTTCCATGCTAAGCTCTGTTTATTTTCTAGTTCCCATGCTAGCTCTCTTTGTTTGTTATCCGCCTTGTACGCGCTTTTTGTTGTACCCTTTTGGTTTGTTTTTGGTCTTAGTATTTAATTAAAACATGTTTTCCAGCAAAAGGCCTCCCTCTTTCTCTGCATCTTGGTGTTCGTCAACAACTAACTCTGACTAATAATGTTTTTTTCTTTTTCCCCTCATTTTCAAGAGTGTGCTCATTGTTGAGGTGGGTATCTTTCCCTTCATTGATGTTTTGTTTGCAAAAAAAAAGCTACATGTACGCTTGATACAATTAAAACAGGGGTGTCCAAAACTTTTACCACCGAGGACCACACACTGAAAAATTTGAACACCCGGGGGCCATTTTTAAGTTTCAATTTTCAAAACCAATACAATATATACATTGTTTTTTTTAACATTTAGAGTTCCCCTCAAGTTCTCAGTCATAAAATATTAAGAATAAGTCCTATATAAAGAAAAATCTAAAATTAGGTTTGATAACAATAGAGATGAATATTCACCTGTCGATATAAATGTATTTTATTTTTTAATGTCCATCCATTGTTAAAGAAAAGCCAGCAAAAAGAAAAAATATGCAACACTTATCCCCCCAAATGATATTAAAGTGGAATATTTAATGTGAAGTAATAGGAGGCTTGAATAGGTCAATAGTTGATAACATTGATTTTGAGTCATTATTATTTTTTTAACAACAGTTTCTATTAAAAAAAAAATCCAACTAAAATTCTCAGGTACTAAAAGGTCACGCACTCATAAAAGTGCTGAAAATAAGTCACACTTGATTTTTTTTACTTTCAACGCTCAAATCTCGATTATATTCAGATCTATCTGTCCATTAAAAGTTTTATTATTTCTTCATTTTATTTGTTTGTTAAGTTTATGCCCTTTTTGTCATTTTCTGTTTATTTTTAACGAAAAACACGGAATACACAATATTTCCCCAAAACATTTTTCAAAGTGAAATAATTGATGTGAAGTTATTGGAGAATTGAATTGGTCAATAATTCATAACAATATTGATTTTAACTACCGATTGTTTTTTGACAAATGACAGTTTTTAAAAGAAAAAATGCCTATAAAATTCTTAGGGACCCAAAAGGGCCCCGCTCATAAAAGTGTTAAAAATAAAGTCACATTTTATTTTTTTTACTTTAATAGCGCAAATCTCTAGGTCAAATTTATATCGATCCATTCCTTTTATTTGTTTTTTTTTTTTAATGAAAATGATTAATATGATGTTTTTATTATTATTATTATTTTTTTTTAGCAATCATAGTTTTAAAGATAAATACAAACAAGAACACACTACAATTCTTCGGGTCCCAAAGGGCACTCACTCATAAAAGTGCTGAAAATAAGTTACATTTGATTTTTTTTACTTTCAACGCTTAAATCTCGAGATTATATTCAGATCTATCTGTTCATTACAAGTTTTATTATTTCGTTGTTTGTAAGGTTTAAGCCCTTTTTGTAATTTTTTGTTTGTAGTTGAGATAGGCTCTAGCGCCCCCTGCAACCCTGAAGGGAATAAGCGGTAGAAAAATGGATGGATGGATGTTTTTTTTAATAAAAAAAACAAATATACAATATTCCCCCAAAACATTTTTCCAAGTGGAATATTTGATGTGAAGTTATTGGAGCATTGAATAGGTCAATGATTCATAACAATATTGATTTTAACTCCTGATTATTTTTTGAGAAATGACAGTTTTTAATATAAAAATCCTTCTAAAATTCTTAGGGACCCTTTTGGGTCATAAAAGTGTTAAAAATAAAGTCACATATTATTATTATTTTTTACTTTCATAGCGCAAATTTCTAGGTCAACTTTAGACCGATCCGTTATAAGTTTGTATTCTTTTTATTTGTATTGTTTGGGGTTTGTTTTATAATATTGATTAATTATCATCGTTATTCCCCCCCCCCCCCCCCCCCCCCCCCCCCCCGCAATTATAGTTTTAAAGATGAAAACAAACAAGAAAACACTACATAGCTCGGTTGGTAGAGTGGCCGTACCACCAACTTGAGGGTTCCAGGTTCGATCCCCGCTTCTGCCAACCTAGTCACTGCCGCGTTGTGTCCTTGGGCAAGACACTTAACCCACCTGCTCTCAGTGCCACCCACACTGGTTTAAAAATATCACTTAGATATTGGGTTTCACTATGTAAAGCGCTTTGAGTCACTAGAGATAAGCGCTGTTTAAATATAATTCACTTCACAATTCTTCGGGACCCAAATGGGATTCTACTCATAAAAGTGTTAAAAAAAATAGGGCAAAAAATTATATATTTAAAAAAAAAAAATGTTTTGTCATAGAAAACGTTGTGGTTTAAAAAAAAATAAAATAAATGAAAAAAAAAATTAAATAAAATATTTTCCCCCAAAAATATTTCAAAATGTAAAATTTGATGTAAAGTAACTGGAACCTTATATAGGTCAACATTGTACAACATTGATTTTGAGTCATTATTTTTTTTTTGGAGCACTGAAAGTTTTAAAGGAAAAAAACTGTCAAAACTGAAACATGTTCTTGTTACATTTCACCTGTATGCTCTTTTATTCCACTTTTTAATGTATTTTGTAACAGTATTAATAGAATTTGACGTGGGCCCTTAAAAATGTATCTGTGGGCCACAAATTTCCCCCGGGCCGCCCTTTGGATACCACTGATTTAAAACATGCTATATTAAAAAATTAATGTCTGACATCCGTTTTTTTCCCCCCACGTCGCCCTCTTGTCTCCTCCCCTAAGGCCATTGTTGACACAGGCAAGACAATGAAGGCCCTTCTGAAGCATGTGGGGACCTTTGAACCCAAGATGGTCAAGGTTGCCGGGTGAGTCGGCCTGTCTGTCGCCCATGTTTGTCCCGTCCCCCCACCCCCACCACAGGAAATGCCAAGAGTGTGATGAAAGAAAATGTCTGCAGTTTCCCCTATGCGGACTCCACTTTATTTATTTTCTGCCCAAAAGTATTGAGACTCGGCACTTTGTCGGTCAATGAATCCCTTTGGGCCGATTTGCAGGCTGTGTGGAAACATGGGTCCGGCTCTTTAGTGTTCCCGGTGCTAAAATGAGTTTTGACATGGAAGAATGAGTATTGGTCCTCACAAATAGACCAAACTTCCCACAGGTAAATAGACAAGTTTGTTACGTAGGATGTTTTGCTGCAGAAAACCAGGGCAAGTTTTGGGCGAAAACCAACGTTCACAACCCCTGCAGATAGCGCCATCAAACCACTTTATATTTCAAAGTGCTGAAAATATCGATCACAAATTGCAATTTTTATGTATTACAATTCTAAATGTGTTGGCTCTGTGATGAGGTGACGACTTGTCCAGGGTGTACCCCGCCTTCCGCCCAAATGCAGCTGAGATAGGCTCCAGCACCCTCCGCAACCCCAAAAGGGACAAGCGGTAGAACAGGGCCGGCCCGTGGCACAGGCCGTACAGGCAAATGTTAAGGGCGCCGTCCATCAGGGGGCGCCACGCCAGTGCCACAAATGTTGGAGGAAAAAAATAAATAAAAAGTTGGTACTATTATTTCTAAATACAAAAAATAATCCCACATTAATTAAAATGCAAAGTAAAGCCTATATAAGAGAAATATTATTCGTTACAACATTACGCCCCCCCATATATTAATTTTTTATTTTTTGTATTCATTTATTTATTCTTTTTTTTTTTATCTTGTTAACTATTCTGATTGTTGATTTGCTTTCTTTAAGTAAAAAAAAAAGGTCAAAGACAAAGCTATTCGGTTTCTTGTGAGTATATACACTTCACTGCCGATGTGGGGGTGCGCCACCTAAAATCTTGCCTAGGGCGCCTGCGGTAGGAAATGGATGGATGGATGAATCGAATCATAACTGAGCAGAATCCTTTTTTTTTAAATTGTTAGTGATAGTGTTGTTTTAATTAGGGAGCCTATTGAATTTCTAGCGTTTTATTATTATTCTACCGCCGACTCTTTGAGCTGTAATTTGACCCCCTTAACATGGTTCAAAACCCACCAAATTGGACACACACATCAGGACTGGCGAAAATTGCGTTCTAATAAAAAAAAACAACAACCCAAAACTCAAAATTGAGCTCTAGCGCCCCCTAGGAAGAAAACACAGACAAAACTGCCTCTAACTCCCAGTAGGAATGTCGTAGACACATGAAACAAAAACCTCTATGTAGGTCTCACTTAGACCTATATTTCATACACTGACAAACCCCAGCTAAAATCAACAGGACATTTTCAATTCCCCCTTCAATACAAAAGATGGCTATAAATCCTCAGTCCCGTCCATCGCTGCGTGCAGCTTTGATTAAATATAGTTTTTCCTTTTTCCCCCATTTTGTATTTCATTACTATTGTATTGTATGTCTTCCCAATTCCTTTGTAAATTTCTACCCTAACTATTGTAATGATGGGCTTGGGTTTAAAATGGGATTGCTCTATTTTCTTTTATTAGATTGATTAACATTCTTTGATTTTTGTAAATAGAATTTTCAAAAGTGTATTGTAAATTAAAGCTGCAAGCATCGTTGAACAGCCCCTTGCTTGTCAAGTACGTACTTATCGCAATATACCATCGCCTATCAGTTTAATATATGTTTTTCATCACTTAAAGTGCAGTAATGACAGTCAGCCACCAGGCTCCGCCTACTACTAATATATATGAACAGGTAAAGGGACAAAAGGTAGAAAATGGATGAATGGAAGTACTGACCTATTGGTCACTTCAGAGTGTCATCGTCATTACTACCAATTCTGGTCAAGTTCTGAAGCTGTGGAGCCGTGTTATTAACGTTTCGCGGCAAAACATCGGATCAAAATTTGCCGTCATGCTACGTCCACATCTTTTGGCGTAGGCAAAACATTTTCACAATTTAACATCGCCTATATGTCTAGGATCAAAATTTGGTTACTTTTCGGGCATTTTAAAATCTTTAAAAAGGCGTCCAAACGTTGAGAAGAAGCAGTTTCAATAGGGCCCATGCAGTGCTCTCGGGCGCTAAAATATTTTTTTTTCTGTAGGCTAACACTGCGCTTATAAATCGTATGTCAGCAGCCAAGAGCAGCTTTTGTAAACTATAACCTGTTTTGAAAAGCTTTTATCATCCTCTGAATGACATTAATCTACAAACCCTAAAACAACATAACAACATAACATTGAATGCCCGTGACATTCGATCCCTCAGGAGGTACTGCATCAAAAAGCGACATCTGTGTGTAAAGGATATCACCACATGGGCTCAGGAACACTTCAATTTGTCGCAACATCTACTATGCAACGCAAAAGACGTTTATCAACAACACCCAGGAACGCCACAGGGTTCGCTGGGCCCGAGCTCATCTAAGACGGACTGATGCAAAGAGGAAAACTGTTCTGTGGTGTGACGAGTCCACATTTCAAATTGCTTTTGGAAACTGTGGACGTCGTGTCCTCCGGAACAAAGAGGATAAGAACCACCCGGATTGTTATAGGTGCAAAGTTCAAAAGCCAGCATCTGTGATGGTATGGGGGTGTATTAGTGCCCAAGGCATGGGTAACTTACACATCTGTGGCACCATTAATGCTAAAAGGTACATACAGGTCCAAGCAAAGTTATCATGGGCGCCCCTGCTTTTTTCAGCAAGACAATGCCAAGCCACGTGTTACAACAGCGTGGCTTCAAAGTAAAAGAGTGCGGGTACTAGACAGGCCTGCCTGTAGTCCAGACCTGTCTCCCATTGAAAATGTGTGGCGCATTTTAAAGCCTAAAATACAACAATGGAGACCCCGGACTGTTGAACCACTTAAGCTGTACATCAAGCAAGAATGGGAAAGAATTCCACCTGAAAAGGGGCAGCATGGCGTAGTGGGTAGAGCGGCCGTACCAGAAACCTGAAGGTTGCGGGTTCGCTTCCCACCTATTGACATCCAAATCGCTGCCGTTGTGTCCTTGGGCAGGACACTTCACCCTTGCCTCCGGTGAATGAATGATGAATGAATGATTGGAGGTGGTCGGAGGGGCCGTCAGTCTACCCCAGGGCAGCTGTGGCTACAGATGTAGCTTACCACCACCAGGTGTGAATGAATGATGGGTTCCCACTTCTTTGTGAGCGCTTTGAGTATCTAACAATAGAAAAGCGCGATATAAATCTAATCCATTATTATTATCATTATTATTATAAGCTTTAAAACTTGGTCTCCTCAGTTCCCAAACGTTAACTGAGTGTTGTTAAAAGGAAAGGCCATGTAACACAGTGGTAAAAACGCCACTCTGCCAACATTTTTGCAATGTGTTGCTGCTATTAAATTCTAAGTCAATGATTATTTGCAACAACAACAAAAAAGTTTGTCACTTCGAACATTAAATATCTTGTCTTTGCAGCCTATTTAATTGAATTTAATTTGAAAAGGATGTATTTCTATTGACTAACTTACACAATGTACCAACTTCACTGGTTTTGGGTTTTGTCATATGAGAATCGTGTTGAATCGAAAATTGATTCTGAATCGACTTGTTGCCCCAAGAATCTGAATCAAATAGCAAGGAGCCCAAAGTTCCCCACCTCTAATATTTACAATTCAAAGCAGAAAAACAACATGACTGTGAGTAGAATGAAGTGGAATTCAGTTCAAGAGCAGCTTCTTATTCATGGCAAAAACTCAATGGAGTTTTGAATGGTGACTGTGACTTCAACTCCTTTCAGTCTGCTGGTGAAGAGAGCTGCCAACATGGATGAGAACCTGACAGACTGTAGGTGCTTACACCCACGACTAAAAACGTTATATTTATGACAACTAACCTCCCTCGTTCTCTCGCACACAGATGTCGGATTTGAAATTCCCAACCGCTTTGTCGTCGGCTACGCTTTGGATTACAACGAGTACTTCCGCGACCTGAATGTAAGTCTTATTGAAAGGAAGGGATGAAAGAGACCTAGCCAGGGAGGGAGGGGTTGTGAAAATAGTAAATTAAAGAGATGACCCTACCACGCCCTTACCCTGAAACCTGAACCCACCGAGCAGGTTTCTGTTTCCTGCACATGTAAACGAGCAGCTCCCATGCCTTACAGTCACGCAGGCAAATGAAGGAGTTGTCGCAATAACAATATTACCCATCGTGCTAATGATAGTATGCTAACTAGAAAATAGCTCGCTGAATAGGCAAGGAACTATATTTACTAACCTTGCCGGGCATAATCCTTACAAAAACATTATAGCAATTTATGAAACTGTAATGATATATCATGAAAATGATTACCACCAGTTTCAAGCTAACTGTTAACATCCAAATGTTAACATGCTAATTGGCGAAGTTCATGCTTGTGTTATTATGCTAACTGGTGGCATAGCTAAGCAACCACAGCGGGTGTAATCCTCACAATAGTAAACAAAAAAGACAGTTTATGAAACTATAATGATACAAAATGAGAATTATAACTATGTCCGTTTCATGATAATGCTACCATGCTAATTGGCGAAGTTCACGCTTGTGTTATTATGCTAACTGGTGGCGTAGCTAAGCAACCACAGCGGGTGTAATCCTCACAATAGTAAACAAAAAAGACAGTTTATGAAACTATAATGATACAAAATGAGAATTACAACTATGTCCGTTTCATGATAATGCTACCATGCTAATTGGCAAAGTTCATGCTTGTGTTATTATGCTAACTGGTGGCCTAGCTAAGCAACCGCAGCGGCTGTAATCCTCACAAGAGTAAACAAAAATGACAGTTTATGAAACTATAATGATACAAAATGAGAATTACTACTATGTCTGGTTCATGATAATGCTACAATGCTAATTGGCAGAGTTAATGCTAATTCTAACATGCCAACTGGCAAATAACTCTCTTGATGGACAAGGAACCATGCTTACTAACCTTGGCGGGTGTAATCCTCACAATAGTAAACAAAAAAAAGAAAGTCTATGAAACTATAATGATATAACATGAAAATGTTTGAGATGGCTGTTTCATGCTAACGCAATCGTGCTAATTGGCAAAGTTAATGCTAATTTTAACATACTAAGTGGCAAATAGATCTCTTGATATGCAAGGAACCATGCTTACTAACCTTGGCGGGTGTAATCCTCACAATAGTAAACAAAAAAAAGAAAGTTTATGAACTATAATGATACAACATGAGAATGACTACTATGTCTGTTTCATGCTAATGCTACCATGATAATTGGCAAAGTTAATGCTAATTTTAACATGCTAACTGGCAAATAGCTCTCTTGATGGGCAAAAAACCATGCTTACTACTCTTGGTGGGTGTAATCCGTACAATAGTAAACAAAAAAAAGACAGTTTATGAAACTATGATGATGATAAAATATGAGTATTATTACTATTTCTGTTTCATGCTATTCTTAGTGTGCTAATTGGCAAAGTTAATGCTAATTTTAACATGCTAACTGGCAAATAGCTCTCTTGATGGGAAAGGAACCATGCTTACTACCCTTACCGCGTGTAATCCTCACAATAGTAAACAAAAAAAGACAGTTTATGAAACTATGATGATGATACAATATGAGTATTATTACTATTTCTGTTTCATGCTATTGTTATTGTGCTAATTGGCAAAGTTAATGCTAATTTTAACATGCTAACTGGCAAATAGCTCTCTTGACTGGCAAGGAACCATGCTTATTAACCTTTGCGCGTGTAATCCTCATAATGGTAAACAAAAAAAAGACAGTTTATAAAGCTATAATGATACAATATGAGATTTACTACTATGTCTGTTTCATGCTAATGTTATCGTGCTAATTGGCAAAGTTAATGCTAATTTTAACATGCTAACTGGCAAATAGCTCTCTTGATAGGCAAGGAACCATTCTTACTAACCTTGGCGCGTGTAATCCTCACCATAGTAAACAAAAAAAAGACAGTTTATAAAACTATAATTATACAATATGAGAATTACTACTATGTCTGTTTCATGCTAATACTACCGTGCTAATTGGCAAAGTTAATGCTAATTTTAACATGCTAACTGGCAAATAGCTCTCTTGTTGGACAAGGTACCATGCTTATTAACCTTGGTGGGTGTAATCCTCACAATGGTAAACAAAAAAGACAGTTTATGAAACTATAATGATACAATATGAGAAATACTACTATGTCTGTTTTATGCTAATGCTACGGTGCTAATTGGAAGAGTTAATGCTAAATTTCACATGCTAACTAGCAAATAGCTCTCTTGTTGGGCAAGGAACCATGCTTACCAACCTTGGCGGGTGTAATCTTCACAATAGTAAAGCATAATAGAAATCTATGAAACAATAATGACATATCGTGAAAATTATTACCACCCGTTTCATGCCAATGTTAACTGTCAACATACTAACCGGCAAAATTCATGCTTGTGTTAGCATGCTAACTGGTGGTGTAACAAAATAACCATAATGGGTGTCATCCTCTCAATAGTTAAAACAAACTGACAGTTAATGGAACTATAACGATACACTATGAGAATTATTACTATATCGGTTTCATGCTAATGTTACTGTGCTAACTGGCGAAATTAATGCTAATTTTAACATGCTAACTGGTGAAGTAGCTCTCTACGGGCAGTTAACCAAACTGGGTGTATTTATTGTGAAACTTTGATATGTTAATGTAATCGACATTATTTCGTTTCATGCTAAATTTAGCATGCTAACTGGTAATGTAGCTATGTATGGGTAAGCAAGCATAGTGAGTATAATCCTCACAAAATATGAGGCAGTTTATGAGACTATAATACATATTTTGGGAATTATTACCAGCAGTTTCATGATAATTTTAGCATGCTAACTGGTCATGTAGCTATCTATGGTAAAGTAACCCTAGTGGGTATAATCCTCACTACAGAAAAACAAATTACAGTTTTTGAAACTATAATGATATATCATGAGAATTACTACTATCCATTTTGTTGGCATGCTAACTGGCTAAATTCATGTTAACTGGCAAAGTAGCCCTTTATTAGCAAGCAACCATAGTGGGTATAACCCACATTATAGAAAACAGTTTATGAAACTATAATAATATACTGTACATGTCGTTATAATTACTAACAGCAGTTTTAGCCTAATTGTAACATGCTAACTGACGAAGTTCCACTTAGCATCAGTAAAATAACTAGTGAAGAAGCTCTTTATGAGAAAGCAACCAAAGTGGGTGTAATCCTCACTCTATAATTACTATAATGAATTACCACAAGAATTACTGTCCATTTATCACTATAGCAAAACAATGATAGTTGATAAAACTATAATGGTACATTATGTTATTCGGTTTCCTGCTAATCTTAGCATGCTAACTGGTGACGTAGGCCTTTATGGTCGAGCAACAATAGCGGGTATAATCCTCTCTATGAAAAACCAAGTGACAGTTTATGAAACTATAATGATATATCATGAGAATTGTTCCATGCTAATTTTAGCATGCTAACTAGCAAAGTTCAGGCTAATGTTAGCATGCTAACTGGTGACATAGCTCTTTAGAATTACTATAATGATATACCACGAGAATTACTATCCATTTATCACTACAGCAAAACAATGATAGTTGATAAAACTATAATGATACATTACGATAATTGGTGCCAATCGGTTTCATGCTAATGTTAGCATGCTAACTAGTGACGTAGCCCTTAATAGGCGAGCAAAAATAGCAGGTGTAATCCTCACTATAAAAAAAACAAGTGACAGTTTATGAAACTATAACAATATATCATGAAAATACTTTACCATTTGTTCCATGCTAATTTTAGCGTGCTAACTGTCGAGGTTCAGGCTAATGCTAGCATGCTAAATTGTGACGTAGCACTTCATGGGCAAAGCACCATAGTGGGTGTAATCCTCAGTACAGGAAAAAAAGAACAGTTTATGAAACTGTAACCATATATAATGATAATTACCACCATTAGTTTGATGCTCATATTAGCATGCTAAATGGCTAGGTAGGTCATTATGTGCTAAGAACCATACAAATTCGCATATAATTAGGAAATATTAATTTAAATGCATCATTCTTTGTTCAAATATAAATATATTTAAAATAGACTATATCACAAACGTATATACAAATAGAAATATAGATTGTATTGAATAATTTCACAAACTAAGCCAGCGTTTTTCTGCCGCGGCACTAGTGTGTCGTGAGATACAGTCTGGTGTGCCGTGGGAGATTATCTCATTTCACCTATTTCGGTTAAAAAAAATGTTTGCAAACCAGTAACTATAATCCGCAAATAATGTGCCGTTGTTGAGTGTCTGTACTGTCTGGAGATTGGCACACTTATCACGTTGTACTCTTCCATATAAGTAGGTGGCAGCCGGTAGCTAATTGCTTTGTAGATATCGGAAACAGCGGGAGGCAGGGCGCAGGTAAAAAGGTATCTAATGCTTAAACCAAAAATAAACAAAAGGTGAGTGTCCCTAAGAAAAGGCATTGAAGCTTAGGGGAGGCTATGCAGAACAAAACTAAAACTGAACTGGCTACAAAGTAAACAAAAACAGATTGCTGGACGACAGCAAAGACTTACTCTGGAGCAAAGACAGCGTCCACTAAGTTCATCCGAACATGACATGACAATCAACAATGTCCCCACAAAAGAAGGATAAAAACAACTGAAATATTCTTGATTGCTAAAACAAAGCAGGTGTGGGGAATGGCGGTCAAGGAAGACATGTAACTGCTACAGGAAAATACCGAAAAAAGAGAAAAAGCCACCGAAATAGGAGCGCAAGACAAGAACTAAAACACTACACACAGGAAAACCACAAAAAAACTCCAAATAAGTCACGGCGTGATGTGACAGGTGGTGACAGTACACCTACTTTGAGACAAGAGCTATATATTAACGCATGCTGGGTTATGGTTTAAAGTCATATCCAATAATTGTGACAATACCTCTTTATTGTCAATATCAGGTGCTGAGTTTAAATTTTTAATGATTTCTGCTGGTGGTGTGCCTCTGGGTTTTTTCAATGAAAGAAATGTGTCTTGGCTCAAAAAAGGTTGAAAAACACTAAACTAAGCAAGGTGGATGCCTTGTTTTGTGCCAAAAATAGACAAGACCAAAACAAGTTGCATCACAACTGAGCCAGGTTACAGCATACAGGTGTCATTTTTCCACATGGAAACTTACACACATCCCCTCTGAATTTGCATGTTTTAAACACATACTTTATATATTTTGTATTTTTATTTTTACAGTTTTCTCAGTCTCGGTCTTGTCTAGTGATTTGGGGTTGGAGAGGTGTTTATCACATGCGCGGGAGGGTTAGCGGTGGAATGTCGGGTCTCATTATCAGGCCGAGTTAAAGCATCCTCTCTTATCTGTCCTCGCTCCAAACAAGAAGTACGATTGCAGCAGTGAGCATCTTTATGGTTTTGAAACATAAAGTTAAATCATTTTTAACTTATGATGTAATACATGCATACTGTTCCTGTAAATTACATGTTATGCGCTACATTTTTTTTTCCGACTCATGATGGCAGGTCCTGTCAGTCAAACGTCCCGGTTCCCATGCAGCTGGATCACACGTGAAAGAAAACTTCTCTTTCCCCGGAAAAAACTAACCAAACTGTTTTTCTGTTCCTCATTTCAGCATATCTGCGTCATCAGCAAGACGGGGAAGCAGAAGTACAAGGTTTGATTGACTGCCAAAAACTGTACGGGTACTTTGATAAACGCAAAAAGTAAATGTTTGTACGGATTTAATTGTTTTGTGTTGTGTGTGCACACAACCATTGTTGGTGGCAGATGGCGAGAGATTATTCTAATTGGCATCATGACTCATGTACGACACACACTCACACACACAATAATGTTTGTAATATTTTGGCCAAATAAAGTCATCTCTGTTACAGAGTGGATGCAAATTGAGCAGTGTTTCTCATTAATCTCATTAGCCTGTGCAGGTGGGTGTACCTAATGCTGTGGCCCCTTCTGTAAGCACACACAGGCTGCCCTCGGGGGCCTTGACCTGCTTGAAGAGGACCCTTAAAGCAGACATCAAAACAGAAAGTGCAAATAGGCTTCAAACGTCCGAAAGAATGTTTTCTTTTCTGTGGCCTTGTTGCCGTCGTCAGGGCGGCTGGGAGTAAGGTGGCGATAAATGCCACATTTTTAAAGGGGAACATTATCACCAGACCTATGTAAGCGTCGACTTATACCTTGATGGTGCAGAAAAAAGACCATATCTTTTTTTAACCGATTTCCGAACTCTAAATGGGTGAATTTGGCGATTGAAACGCCTTTCAATTGTTCGCTGTCGGAGCATCGACCATTTACTCGCGATGTCACAACATGAAGCAATCCGCCATTTTCTCAAACACATTACACACGCCAAGTCAAATCAGCTCTGTTAATTTCCGTTTTTTCGACTGTTTTCCCTTACTTTGGCGACATCATGCCTCGTCGGTGTGTTGTCGGAGGGTGTAACAACACGAACAGAGATGGATTCAAGTTGCACCAGTGGTCAAAAGATGCGAAAGTCCCTCCTTTGTTCCGCACACTTTACCGACGACAGCTACGCTACGACAGAGATGGCAAGAATGTGTGGATATCCTTTGACACTCAAAGCAGATGCATTTCCAACGATAAAGTCAACGAAACCACAAAGGTGAGTTTTGTTGATGTTATTGACTTATGTGAAGTGTGCTAATCAGACATATTTGGCTGCAAGCTAATCAATGCTAACATGCTATTTAAGCTAGCTGTATGTACACAGTGCATCATTATGCCTCACTTGTAGCTATATTTGCTTTCCCTCCACCCACATTTAATGCCAAACAAACACATACCAATCGTTGGTTAGAAGGCGATCGCCAAATTCGTCCGCGCTTCCTCTCGTGCCGCTGTCTGTCGGGATATGGCTCAATAGCTTCAGTTTCTTCTTCAATTTCGTTTTCGCTATCTGCCTCCAAACTCCAACCATCCGTTTCGATACATGCGTAATCTGTTGAATCGCTTGCGCCGCTGAAATCCGAGTCTGAATCCGAGGTACTATGCTATACCTTTCTGTGCTATCCGCCATGTTTGTTTCTGGTGGCTTCACGCAGTGACGTCACAGGACAATAGACGGGTGGATATAACGACGGTTAAAATCGGGCACTTTGAAGCTGTTTTTCGGGATATTGCGTGATGGGTAAAATTTTGAGAAAAACTTTTATTGGTTTTAACCCTTCAATAATTCTGATAATGTTCCCCTTTAAAGGTCCCCTATTAGACTTTTTATGGATTTTTACAATAGGCACTCCACCCTTTTCCAGGTGAGAACCATGGACTCAGACTTGAAGGTGCTGAATCTCATCCCAGTCGCTTCACACTTGGCTGCAAACCAATCCGGTGAGAGCTGAAAGTTTTGGCCTGATCAAGCCACATCATTTGCAAAATGCAGAGACCTAATCCTGCAGCCACCAAACCGGATCCCCTCAACACCTTGACTGCACCTAGAAATTCTGTCCATAAAAGTTATGAACAGAATCGGTGACAAAGGACAACCTTAGCGGAGACCAACCCTCACTGGAAACGTGTCCGACTTACTGCCGGCAATGCGGACCAAGCTCTGACACTGATCGTACACGGAGCGGACCGCCACAATCACACAGTCCGATACCCCATACTCTCTCAGTCATACTAAAGTGTTACCATATACATTTTTTTTTATGTCAATTTTTGCAAATTATAAATTGATTTCGAATCCGGGTTTTAAGCTGCCGATTCCGATATCAATCATCCAAGAGGGAAATTAGCAAATACCAAGAACAATACTGAACGCATGTGTCAACTGTACATTTTACATTTTATTTATGGATCGTTAGGCGTCATAACACACTCGCCCTATGTCCATTAGCCCAGTGGTTCTCAAATGGGGGTACGTGTACTCCTGGGGGTACTTGAAGGTATGCCAAGGGGTACGTGAGATTTAAAAAATATATATTCTAAAAATAGCAACATTTCAAAAATCCTTTATAAATATATTTATTTAATAATACTTCAACAAAATGTGAATGTAAGTTCATAAACTATGAAAAGAAATGCAACAATGCAATATTCAGTGTTGACGGCTGGATTTTTTGTGGATATCCATCCATTTTCTACCGTTTATTCCCTTTCGGGGTCGCGGGGGGCGCTGGCGCCTATCTCAGCTACAATCGGGCGGAAGGCAGGGTACACCCTGGACAAGTCGCCACCTCATCGCAGAGCCAACAGATAGACAACATTCACACTCACATTCACACACTAGGGCAAAACTTAGCTCATTAGCATTGAAACTACTTTTAAACTGAAATTCCAGCATCAAGGCTTGCTATTGGACAACAGAGTGAGACTTTTTTTTTTTTACAAAATACCGTAACACGGGCCCTTTTATCTACAGTGGGGCAAAAAAGTATTTAGTCAGCCACCGATTGTGCAAGTTCTCCCACTTAAAATGATGACAGAGGTCTGTGATTTTCATCATAGGTACACTTCAACTGTGTGAGACAGAATGTGAAAAAAAAAATCCAGGAATTCACATTGTAGGAATTTTAAAGAATTTATTTGTAAATTATAGTGGAAAATAAGTATTTGGTCAACCATTCAAAGCTCTCACTGATGGAAGGAGGTTTTGGCTCAAAATCTCACGATACATGGCCCCATTCATTCTTTCCTTAACACGGATCAATCGTCCTGTCCCTTTAGCAGAAAAACAGCCCCAAAGCCTGATGTTTCCACCCCCATACTTCACAGTAGGTATGGTGCTCTTGGGATGCAACTCAGTATTCTTCTTCCTCCAAACACGACGAGTTGAGTTTACACCAAAAAGTTCTATTTTGGTTTCATCTGACCACATGACATTCTCCCAATCCTCTATATTATGTATGTGTATATGTATGTATTTATATACATACATATATATGTATGTATGTATATATGTATCTATATATGTGTGTGTATATATATATATACATGTATATATATGTATACATATATATATATATACATTAATACATGTATATATGTATACATATATATATATATATATATATATATATATATATATATATACATTAATACATGTATATATGTATACATATATACATGTATATATGCTGTATCATCCATGTATCCATTTTGGTATAAACTCAACTCGTCGTGTTTGGAGGAAGAAGAATACTGAGTTGCATCCCAAGAACACCAAACCTACTGTAAAGCATGGGGGTGGAAACATCATGCTTTGGGGCTGTTTTTCTGCTAAGGGGACAGGACGATTGATCCGTGTTAAGGAAAAAATGAATGGGGCCATGTATCGTGAGATTTTGAGCCAAAACCTCCTTCCATCAGTGAGAGCTTTGAATGGTTGACCAAATACTTATTTTCCACCAGAATTTACAAATATATTCCTTAAAATTCCTGGATTTTTTTTCATATTCTGTCTCTCACAGTTTAAGTGTACCTATGATGAAAATTACAAACCTCTGTCATCATTTTAAGTGGGAGAACTTGCACAATCGGTGGCTGACTAAATACTTTTTTGCCCCACTGCATGTAGAGATTATTGTGATTGTGCTGGCTCATTTGTTGATTTTCATTTGCATGGCTGGCTCCGAGGCGGATAAAAAAAAAAAAACTACAATGAAAACACATCTCAGCCTGACCGTGCATCCAAACGATCTGCCAGATGACTTATTTGGCAAACACGAGTGAGTGCAAACAAAAAGAGACTTTTCTGTGATAAACAAGATCTTTACCAACGCGTTCTGGCGTTGGCTCCAAACTTGTCCGTGACCCTTCAAGTTGCCAGGGGGGGTTTAAGGGGGAGTATGTGCGATAAAACTCAACAACACAGCCCTGCTTATCGATAAACATCAGACCGCAGCCGAGGCGGTTAACCTAGCCCCGGCGCTAACGCCATGGGAACCCGCAGGTGCCATTGTCCTTGCCGTACGCGATGAAAAGTGAGATGTATGCAAGCGCCGACGCTTTCACATGCCGGGGCTTTGTCGCGCTCCGCGGAGGGACGAGGGTGCAGGGAGGGAGAAAGAAGTAGGCTACAGGTAAACTGCCCCCCTGCACAAAGGGAACAAAACGGGAATTGTACATTTGAATGAAGATTTTGTCATCCGAAGCCGCGTCGTTTCAGAGGATTCGATTTCCCGTCTTTTGCTGCTGACATACGAAAGCTACTATTCACCCGACTATTACCTCCACCAGGGAGATTATGTTTGTTCTGCAGCCTAATGACTTCTATTCCTGTTTCCTTTCATTGACTTTACTGTGGGGTTAGTGCGTCTGCCTCACAATACGAAGGTCCTGCGTAGTCCTGGGTTCAATCCCGGGCTCGGGATCTTTCTGTGTGGAGTTTGCATGTTCTCCCCGTGACTGCGTGTGTTCCCTCCGGGTACTCCGGCTTCCTCCCACTTCCAAAGACATGCACCTGGGGATAGGTTGATTGGCTACACTAAAATGAGCCCTAGTGTGTGAATGTGAGTGTGAATGTTGTCTGTCTATCTGTGTTGGCCCTTTGATGAGGTGGCGACTTGTCCAGGGTGTACACTGCCTTCCACCCGATTGTAGCTGAGATAGGCACCAGCGCCCCCCGCGACCCCAAAGGGAATAAGTGGTAGAAAATGGATGAATGGATGGACTTTACTGTGTTTGTTTTGTCTTTTTGGGAAAATGCTCTCATTTATTTGTATGAAATGGACCATACTGCCCAGCCTCCTATTGGTCTGGAGCGGGCATCAGCAACATATGGCTCCCTGGAGCATTTTTTAAAAAATATTTAAAATGGAAAAAGATGGGGGGGATTTTTTTTTGTTTTAGTATGTTTTTTTGTTTTAGGACAAACATGACACAAACCTTCCCAATTGTTGGAAAGCCCACTGTTTAATATGTTTGTGTGTATGCTTGGTGGACATCGTTTCTTCTTACTAATTTTGGCGGTTCTTGAACTCACCGTAGTGCAGTGGTTCTCAACCTTTTTTCAGTGATGAACATTTTTTTTTTATTCAAGTAGCCCCTAATCAGAGGAAAACATTTTTGGTTGAAAAAAAGGGATAAAGTAGTAAAATACAGCACTGTGTCATCAGTTTCTGATTTATTAAATTGTATAACAGTGTAAAATATTGCTCATTTGTAGTGGTCTTTCTTGAACTATTTGGAAAAAAAGATATAAAAATAACTAAAAACTAGATTGAAATATAAACAAGTGATTCATTTATAAATAAAGATTTCTACACATAGGAGTAATCATCAATTTAAAGTGCCCTCTTTGGGGATTGTAATAGAGATCCATCTGGATTTATGAACTTAATTCTAAACATTTCTTCACAAAAATTAAATCTTTAACATCAATATTTATGGAACATGTCCACAAAAAATCTAGCTGTCAACACCGAATATTGCATTGTTGCATTTCTTTTCACAGTTTATGAACTACATTCACATTTTGGTGAAGTATTATTCAATACATATATTTATAAATTATTTTTGAATTGTTGCTATTTTTAGAATATTTGTAAAAAATCTCACGTACCCCTTGGCATACCTTCAAGTACCCCCAGGGGTACACGTACCCCCATTTGAGAACCACTCCCATAGTGTGGACTGTGACGCAACAGTTTGGTTACATGTAAAATCTTCCACTCCTGCTTTGTCTCATTTTGTCCACCAAACTTTTTATGCTGCGTGTGAATGCACAAAGGTGAACTTTGTTGATGTTATTGACATGTTGGAGTGCTAATCAGACATTTAATCAGCGCATGACTGCAAGCTAATTAATGCTAACATGCTATTTAGGCCAGCTGTATGTACATATTGCATCATTATGCCTTATTTGTAGCTGTATTTGAGCTTATTTGATATCCTTTACTTATGTCCTCTGTGTATTTAATTCATATTTGCATGTCTCATGACACACCATCTGTGTGAATCATTGACTGCATTTCAGATTGTTGTTTGTGTGCCATGTTGTTCCAGACCACAGCAAACGTTACCTAACTTGCCAAATATTTTACTAAATCTATTAAAAGAAGACAGCTTGCTGTTTCCTTTAACTTGGACGAACACATATATACGTTTGGCCATTAAAAGCCGGTAATTTCCAGGAGTTATCTCACCTACTCAGTGGCCTAGTGGGTAGAGTGTCCACCCTGAGATCGGTAGGTTGTGAGTTCAAACCCCAGCTGAGTCATACCAAAGACTATAAAAATGGGACCCATTACCTCCCTGCTTGGCACGCAGCTCCCCTCACCTCCCAGGTGCTGATCAAGGGTGATGGGTCAAATGCAGAGAATAATTTCGCCACATCTAGTGTGTGTGTGACAATCATTGGTACTTTAACTTTAACTTTACTGAGTACCCTCTGATTTACTAATGGTTTCTCATGTTGTAAAAATGTGTAGAACAAATATTGCATTTCAACATTTCTGTCAACGAAGATTTGCTTCGGCCTGCGACACAGTCATTTTGATAGTAGGCTAATATAGCTAATATAGACACTTACGTCCTGTGTTGTCTTCATTATAAGACTTATATACGGCTTTTTATTTTTTGCAGCTCCAGACAAATATGTTTTTTGTATTTTTGGTCTTTCAAGGTTTTGGGTTGCCGACCCCTGGTCCGTAGTGTGAAGTATACTGGGTTAGTGCTATTAAAGGTTACAAACTTCACCTTTGACAGACCCACTGCTGCCCCTCAGCATACTTTTTTTTCTATTTAAATCACCACGGTATAACTTTTTAAGCATTTATTTGTGTAAATCTAAGCCAGAAGTCACACTCCTGTCACTATTTGAATTATTTTGGCTAGAATGTCAATGCAAAGCGTATCATTCCTTCACATTTACATGTCACCCAATGAATAAGAGTCATACATAAGTCGCACAACAGCAGCAATTGCATGGTTGCAATCACATGACCGAGAAGCACTTCTGGGTTTCAGGCCATAGTCTAGAGCAGGGTAGTCCAAACAGTTTGCCTCCTAGGTCCAACATGAAAACATGCTAATGGTCTATGGGTCAGATTTTTCCCCATAACAGCACACAATGATATATAAATATAAGGTAGTAGAGATTGCCACACAGTCGTGTGCCTAATTCAGTTAGCATGTGTGGAGAGGCGGAGCCGGCGGTCCGACAGCGAGGTACTGCACGCCGGAGCCCGGCCCAAGATGGCGGACCGTTGGCTCCGCCTCTCCACAGCATGCAACGCTGCATCTTTTCCACATTTTTAAAGGGGAACATTATCACCAGACCTATGTAAGTGTCAATATATAACTTGATGTTGCAGAAAAAAGACCATATGGTTTTTAACCGATTTCCGAACTCTAAAAGGGTGAATTTGGCGATTGAAACGCCTTTCAATTGTTCGCTGTCAGAGCATCGACCTTTCACCCGCGATGTCACAACGTGAAGCAATCCGCCATTTTCTCAAACACATTACACACACCGAGTCAAATCAGCTCTGTTATTTTCCGGTTTTTCGACTGTTTTCCGTACCTTGGAGACATCATGCCTCGTCGGTGTGTTGTCGGAGGGTGTAACAACACGAACAGAGACGGATTCAAGTTGCACCAGTGGTCAAAAGATGCGAAAGTCCCTCGTTTTTTTCGCACACTGTACCGACGACAGCTATGCTATGACAGAGATGGCAAGAATGTGTGGACATCCTGCGACTCTCAAAGCAGATGCATTTCCAACGATAAAGTCAACGAAATTACATGTTATTGACTTATGTGGAGAGTGCTAATCAGACATATTTGGTCACGGCATGACTGCAAGCTAATCGATGCTAACATGCTATTTAGGCTAGCTGTATTGCATCATTATGCCTCATTTTTAGCTATATTTGCATCCAGCCTTTCCCTCCACCCACATTTAATGCCAAACAAACACATACCAATCGTTGGTTAGAAGGTGATCGTCAAATTTGTCCTCACTTCCTCCCGTGCCGCTGTCTGTCGTGTCGGTTTTCGCTTGAATACGGTTCATTGCGATATGGCTCAATAGCTTCAGTTTCTTATTCAATTTCGTTTTTGCTATCTGCATCCACACTCTAACCATACGTTTCAATACATGCGTAATCTGTTGAATCGCTTGCGCCGCTGAAATCCGAGTCTGAATCCGAGCTACTATTCTATACCTTTCTGTGCTATCCGCCATGTTTGTTTCTGGTGGCTTCACGCAGCGACGTCACAGGACAATAGACGGGTGGATATAGCAATGGTGTAAATCGGGGACTTAGAAGCCGTTTTTCGGGATATTGCGTGATGAGTAAAATTTTGACAAAAACTTAGAAAAATTAAATAAGCCACTGGGAACTGATTTTTATTGGTTTTAACCCTTCAGAAATTGTGATAATGAACCCCATTAACCTCAAAACCTTCAAAATGGCCATTTTCTGCCGATTTTCTAAATTTCCAGGTGTTGTTCTGTAACCAGATCCTGCTAAATGTTTCATCTGATTGCTTTCAAACTTTACTTAGACACAAAAGACATTTAGGGGACATGGGCGAAGTATGGCGGCCAAAATTTACCTTTTCAATAAAGCGTCAAAAAGTCATATCTTTACCGTAGAGTAGGAGTTTCAAATTTAATTTTATGCAAATCATTTGACTATAAAAAAAAAAAACTGGCAGCTCAGTCACCAGAATTTTACCATGAAATCTATGGTGTTTTTTTTAAAATTAATGTTAATTGAAAAACTGGAACAATGTAATCCATCCATCCATTGTCTACCGCTTGTCCCTTTTGGGGTCGCGGGGGTCGCTGGAGCCTATCTCAGCTGCATTCAGGCGGGAGGCGTGGTACACCCTGGACAAGTCACCACCTCATCGCAGGGCCAACACAGATAGACAGACAACATTCACACTCACATTCATCCATCCATTTCCTACCGCTTGTCCCTTTTGGGTTTGTGGGGGGTGCTGGAGCCTATCTCAGCTGCATTCAGGCGAAAGGCGTGGTACACCCTGGACAAGTCGCCACCTCATCGCAGGGCCAACACAGATAGACAAACAACATTCACACTCTCATTCATATTTATGTTAAAATTCTAGTGACTGAGCTGCTAGTTTTTTTTTACCGTAAAATCTATGGATAAGTGTGGAGGGGGGCGTGGCCTGTGGACCTGCATCAAAGCAAGTGTGCCAGGACCGGCTTCGAGATCAGGGACAGGTGCGTAGATGGCCCACCTGAGCCTGGTTTTCTAATTACCTGTCGCTCTGTTAAAAGGCAGTAGCCGGGGAGGAGAGAGGTGGTGGAGCTGGAGCAAGAGCGAGAGAGAGAGACAGAGACGAACAAACACTTGCTGAAAAGCAACACAGACTGCATCGAAGACAAAATAAAACAGTGTTGTCAACCTGAACCTGATGTGTCATGTCAGTGCTTGGTGGTCCGAGGAACCCGGAGGAGAGAAACCTCCACAATAAGATTGCTATGAATTGAAAAACAGTGCCAGCTGTTACCGCAAAATTATGGCAATTGAGCTGCTACTTTTTTGCCGTAAAAAGTTACGTTCCCTGTTTTTACAGTGCATTGTCGCAAATGGAAAAAATGTTTCCACTGACAATTTTTCCGTAATTTCTGGCGACTGTGCTGCCAGGTTTTTACAGTAAAATCTACTGACTTTTTACAGTGTAGCCTTGTGGGAATTCCATCAATGATTGAGCAAGTTTGATAGAGGTCAGTATAAATATGTGTTACATTTGATAGCCACCCTTTTTTCGGGCCAAACAAAATGACACGAGGGGCCAAATTTGGCCCGCGGGCCCCACTTTGGTCATCCCTGGTCTAGAGTCCCTTTAGGCTACTGTTTATTTACCTGCATCAGTGCAGATTTGGGTGTATTTTGAAATGTTCGGAGGCCAATATTTTAGCAGTCATAAAAAACATTTAACATAGGATGGAGTGGGTTTAAGAAAATAATTTTTGAAAGATTTAAAGTCCATTCATCATCACCAAGACGTTACTGCTCCCATTGAACTCCGTTCTTGTGACACAAGGATTTAGAGAAGAAAATACTGGCGGCACATCGTGTCTTTACATCTGGAGGGGTCCACAAAATACAAACCCCGTTTCCATAAGAGTTGGGAAATTGTGTTAAATGTAAATATAAACAGAATACGATGATTTGCAAAACTTTTTCAACCCATATTCAATTGAATGCACTACAAAGACAAGATATTCGATGTTCAAACTCATAAACTTTATTTTTTTTATGCAAATAATAATTACCTTAGAATTTCATGGCTGCAACACGTGCCAAAGTAGTTGGGAAAGGGCATGTTCATCACTGTGTTACATCACCTTTTCTTTTAACAACACTCAATAAACTTTTGGGAACTGAGGAAACTAATTGTTGAAGCTTTAAAAGTGGAATTCTTTCCCATTCTTGTTTTATGTAGAGCTTCAGTCGTTCAACAGTCCGGGGTCTCCGCTGTCGTATTTTACGCTTCATAATGCGCCACACATTTTCGATGGGAGACAGGTCTGGACTGCAGGCAGGCCAGGAAAGTACCCGGACTCTTTTTTTATGAAGCCACACTGTTGTAACACGTGCTGAATGTGGCTTGGCATTGTCTTGCTGAAATAAGTAGGGGCGTCCATGGAAAAGACGGCGCTTAGATAGCAGCATATGTTGTTCCAAAACCTGTATGTACCTTTCAGCATTAATGTTGCCTTCACAGATGTGTAAGTTACCCATGCCTGGGCACTAATGCACCCCCATACCATCACAGATGCTGGCTTTTGAACTTTGCGTCGATAACAGTCTGGATGATTCGCTTCCCCTTTTGTCGGGATGAAACGATGTTGAATATTTCCAAAAACAATTTGAAATGTGGACTCCACTTTGCATCAGTCCATCTTAGATGACCTGGGGCCCAGAGAAGCCGGCGGCCTTTCTGGATGTTGTTGATTAATGGCTTTCGCTTTGCATAGTAGAGTTTTAACTTGCACTTACAGATGTAGCGACCAACTGTATTTAGTGACAGTGTTTTTCTGAAGTGTTCCTGAGCCCATGTGGTGATATCCTTTAGAGATTGATGTTGGTTTTTGATACACTGCCGTCTGAGGGATCGAAGGTCAAAGTCATTCAATGTTGGTTTCCCGCCATGCCGCTTACGTGGAGTGATTTCTCCAGATTCTCTGAACCTTTTGATGATATTATGGACCGTAGATGTTGAAATCCCTAAATTTCTTGCAATTGCACTTTGAGAAACGTTGTTCTTAAACTGTTTGACTATTTGCTCACGCAGTTGTGGACAAAGGGGTGTACGTCGCCCCATCCTTTCTTGTGAAAGACTGATCATTTATTGGAAGCTGTTTTTATACCCAATCATGGAACCCACCTGTTCCCAATCAGCCTGCACACCTGTGGGATGTTCCGAATAAGTGTTTGATGAGCATTCCTCAACTCTATCAGTATTTATTGCCACCTTTCCCAACTTCTTTGTCACGTGTTGCTGGCATCAAATTCTATAGTGAATGATTATTTGCAAAAAAAAAATGTTTATCAGTTTGAACATCAAATATGTTGTCTTTGTAGCATATTCAACTGAATATGGGTTGAAAATAATTTGCAAATCATTGTATTCTGTTTATATTTACATCTAACACAATTTCCCAACTCATATGGAAACGGGGTTTGTAGGACAATTTTAGACTTTTTCGTGCATCTGTAAGTATTTGATTGACATATGTGACGATGAGGACGGTGCTGCTGTTTTGATCCTCAGGCGAATGAGAAAAATGATAAGTTTGTTTGCAGTTGATTTCCTGCTACAAAAATTAGTCTCATCTACAATTCATGTCTGCAGTTGTTTTTACGGTGTGAGGTTCATATGTTGTCCCATTATTTCGCTAAAAATGTCCCTGTCGCTCAACAATGTTTGCCAGAGAAATCAAGATTGAGTCAATGCCTACAAGAGATTTATTCATCCAGTCTATTAACACTATCAAGAATTGTTTTTTATGCTAACAAATACCACCAAAGACGCTATAATGTGGCCATCCGTGTCGAATGAAGCACTTGGCTTTCCTGCACAACAGCAACTAAGATTTTAGTTTCTATTAAGAAAATGAACAATGAAAATACAGTGGATTGGACCAACAGTCACAATATTTACTACTAAGACTTAACATGACGTAAGTTGATTTGCACAACCATAGTTATATTTAGGCATAGCAACTGTCAAGATGAGGACTTTGGTGAGGTTTGTTTTCCCGTGGTGCAAAGCGATTGGAACGGACATGGCGTGAAGGTAAGGACATCTTTTAATTAATAATAACGGAGGTACACAACTTGGCTATGAAAACAAAACTTGCACTAAGGCAAAACTATGGTCATAAAACAAAAACTTGCACTATGGCATGAATAATGAAAAACTTACTTGGAACGAGAAAAAATGGTAAATGATAGTACTTGTATAGCACTTTTCTACCCCTTTTTAAGGAACCCAAAGCGCTTTGACAGTATTTCCACATTCACCCATTCACACAGACATTCACACACTGATGGCGGCAGCTGCCAAGCAAGGCGCTAACCAGGACCCATCAGGAGCAAGGGTGAAGTGTCTTGCCCAAGGACACAACAGACGTGACTAGGATGGTAGAAGGTGGGGATTGAACCAGTAACCATTAGATTGCTGGCACGGCCAATCTCCCAACTTCGCCACGCCGTCCCAAAAGGAAAGGAACAGGGATCATCGGCATGGATAACAAGGTTGTGTCGAGGGTGAGTAGAAGGTGATGTCGCCAGGCTGACTGCCTGACAACTACAGGCTTTAATACTGTGATTAATAGGTGCATGAGTCCAAATGAACCAGGTGCGTGACATGACAGGTGAAAACTATCTGGTAGCCATGGTGACGAAACAAACAAGAGTGCGCAAAAAAACAGGAATTAATGGAGTCAAAAACAAAACAGAACATAACTAAACAGAACATGATCACAAAGATAATAAAACAAACTAATGTGATCTCTTGTCCTTTCTTTACGTTTAGTTCTGCTCTCAAACACTTCCAACACAGTGGAGAATAAACTCATCTTGGAAACTCATCAAATGTTCAAACAACATTTTGCAAAGTGATGGCTGCAGACACAAGCATGGTCCGACTGTATTCCAAAAGATGATGAAAGTGATATTTTTAAGAGCCATTTCCTTCGACACACTTTCGTTTTTTTCCCCTGTCTTTATTACCTTTCTGAACCACTTCTTTCAGGACTCTATAAAAGCTCTTTCCTATCTCTCTATTTGAACGACCCAAAAACAGAACAGCAACGTGTAATTTTCTTCTCAAACTCTACGCTCACTCTCACTTCTTTTAATGCTACGTTCAGGCTGCTTGACCATTGTGTAAAATAGGCAGCGAAGAACAAAAACAGACATCAGATGCAAACCAGCAATTGGTTTACCAGAGTCAAAGATCCTTTGTATGACATGAGCGTTGTGTTGTTTTTAGAAACCGACTGCAAAAACGCTGGTTAAAGATCCTCTATGATGACAGTTTTTAGGAATCTGCAGTAAAAATGTAAAAGCATTGCTGCTTATAAGAACCGACTGCAAAAACGCTGGTCAAAGATCCTCTATGATGACAGTTTTTAGGAATCTACGTAAAAATGTAAGAGCACTGCTGTTTATAATAACCAACTGCAAAAACGCTGGTCAAATATCCTCTGTGATTACAGTTTTTAGGAATCTGCTGTAAAAATGTTAGAACACTGTGCTGTTTTTATGAACCGACAAGTAAAAACCTGGTCAAAAATCCTCTATGATGACAGTGTTTAGGAATGTGTGTGCAGTGAAAATGTTGGAGTACTACTGTGTTTATGAACCAACTTTAAAAACGCTGTTCAAGGATCCTATATGATGACAGTTTTTAGGAATCAGATGTAAAAATTGTAAAACCACCCTTTTTGTTT
The DNA here is from genome assembly GCF_033978795.1 of Nerophis ophidion. NCBI lineage: Eukaryota > Metazoa > Chordata > Actinopteri > Syngnathiformes > Syngnathidae > Nerophis > Nerophis ophidion. The sequence goes on along the minus strand of NC_084625.1, from coordinate 17,530,038 downwards.
TTAAGAACCAACTGGAAAAACGCTGGTCAAAGATCCTTTGTGATTACAGTTTTTAGGAATCTGCTGTAAAGATGTTAGATCACTGTGCTGTTTTTAAGAACCGACAAGTAAAAATCTGCTCAAAGATCCTCTATGATGACAGTGTTAAGTAATGTGCGGTAAAAATGTTGGAGTGCTAACTGTATTTGGGAACCAACTTTAAAAACGCTGGTCAAAGATCCTACATGATGACGGTTTTTAGGAATCTGATGTAAAAATTGTAAAATCACAGTTGTTTTTTAAGAACCAATTGGAAAGACGCTTGTTCAAAAATCCTTAATGATGACAGTTTTTAGGAATCTACTGTAAAATCGTAAGAACACTGCTGTTTATAAGAACCGACTGCTGCAAAAAAATACTATCTATTATTACAGTTTTTAGGAATCTACTGTAAAAATGTGAAAGCACCGTGCTATTTTTCAGAACCAACAAGTAAAAAGCTGGTCAAAGATCCTCTATAATGACAGTGTTTAGGAATGTGCTGTAAAAATGTTGGAGTACTACTGTGTTTAGAAACCAACTTTAAAAAAGTTGGTCAAGAATCCTATATCATGACAGTTTTTAGGAATCTTATGTAAAAATTGTAATAGTACACTTTTTATTTTTAAGACTCAACCGGAAAAACGCTGGTCAAAGATCTTTAATGATGACAGTTTTTAGGAATCTACTGTAAAAATGTATGAGCATTGTTGTATATAAGAACCGACTGCAAAAACGCTGGTCAAAGATCCTTTATGATTACAGTTTTTAGGAATCTGCTGTAAAAATGTTAGAACACTGTGCTGTTTTTAAGAATCAACAAGTAAAAAGCTGGTCAAAGATCCTCTGATGACAGTGTTTAGGAATGTGCAGTAAAAATGTTGAAGTGCTACTGTGTTTCGGAACCAAACTTAAAAACGCTGGTCAAGGATCCTATATGATGAGTTATTAGGAATCTGATGCAAAAATTGTAAAAGCACCCTTTTTGTTTTTAAGAACATTCTGGGAAAACGCTCATCAAAGATCCTTAATGATAACAGTTTTTAGGAATCTACTGTAAAATCGTAAGAGCACTGCTGTTTATAAGAACCGACAAGTAAAAAGCTGGTCAAAGATCTTCTATTCTATAATGAAAAATGTTGGAGTACTACTGTGTTTAGGAGCCAACTTTAAAAACGCTGGCCAAGGATTCTTTCTATATGATGACAGTTTTTAGGAATCTGATGTAAAAATTGAAAAAGCACAGTTGTTTTTTTTTAAGAACCAACTGGAAAAACACTGTTCAAAGATCCTTAACGATGACAGTTTTTAGGAATCTGCTTTAAGAATGTTAGAACACTGTGCTGTTTTTATGAACCGACAAGTAAAAAGCTGGTCAAAGATCCTCTATGATGACAGTGTTTAGGAATGTGTGTGCAGTAGAAATGTTGGAGTACTACTGTGTTTATAAACCAACTTTAAAAACGCTGTTCAAAGATCCTATATGATGACAGTTTTTAGGAATCTGATGTAAAAATTGTAAAACCACCCTTTTTGTTTTTTAAGACCCAACTGGAAAAACGCTGTTTAAAGATCCTTAACGATGACAGATTTTAGGAATCTGCTGTGAAAATGTAAGATCACTGTGCTGTTTTTAAGAACCGACAAGTAAAAAGCTGGTCAAAGATCCTCTATGATGACAGTGTTTAGGAATGTGCTGTAAAAATGTTAGAGTACTACTGTGTTTAGGAACCAACTTTAAAAACGCTGGTCAAGGATCCTATATGATGACAGTTTTTAGGAATCTGATGTAAAAAATGTAAAAGCACAGTTGTTGTTTTTTAAGAACCAACTGGAGTAACGCTGGTCAAAGATCCTTAATGATGACAGTTTTTAGGAATCTACTGTAAAAATCATAAGAGCACTGCTGTTTATGAGAACCGACTGCAAAAACGCTGGTCAAAGATCCTCTATGATTACAGTTTTTAAGAATCTGCTGTAAAAATGTTGAAGCAATGTGCTGTTTTTATGAACCGACAAGTAAAAAGCTGTTCAAAGATCATCTATGATGACAGTGTTTAGGAATGTGTGTGCAGTAGAAATGTTGGAATTCTACTGTGTTTAGAAACCAACTTTAAAAGCGCTGGTCAAGGATTCGATCTATATGATGACAGTTTTTAGGAATCTGATGTAAAAATTGGAAAAGTACAGTTGTTGTTTTTTAAGAACCAACTGGAAAAACGCTGTTCAAAGATCCTTAATGATGACAGTTTTTAGGAATCTACTGTAAAAATGTAAGAGCATTGATGTTTATAAGAACCAACTGCAAAAACGCTGGTCAAAGATCCTCTGATGACAGTTTTTTAGGAATCTACTGTAAAAATGTTAGAACACTGTGCTGTTTTTATGAACCGACAAGTAAAAAGCTGCTCAAAGATCATCTATGATGACAGTGTTTAGGAATGTGTGTGCAGTAGAATTGTTGGAATTCTACTGTGTTTAGAAACCAACTTTAAAAATGCTGGTCAAGGATTCTTTCTATATGATGACAGTTTTTAGGAATCTGATGTAAAAATTGTAAAAGCACAGTTGTTGTTTTTTAAGAACCAACTGGAAAAACTCTGTTCAAAGATCCTTAATGATGACAGTTTTTAGGAATCTACTGTAAAAATGTAAGAGTATTGCTGTTTATAAGAACCGACTGCAAAAACGCTGGTCAAAGATCCTCTGATGACAGTTTTTTAGGAATCTGCTGTAAAAATGTTAGAACACTGTGCTGTTTTTATGAACCGACAAGTAAAAACCTGCTCAAAGATCATCTATGATGACAGTGTTTAGGAATGTGTGTGCAGTAGAAATGTTTGAATTCTACTGTGTTTAGAAACCAACTTTGAAAACGCTGGTCAAGGATTCTTTCTATATGATGACAGTTTTTAGGAATCCGATGTAAAAATTGTAAAAGCACAGTTGTTGTTTTTTAAGAACCAACTGGAAAAACGCTGTTCAAAGATCCTTAATGATGACAGTTTTTAGGAATCTACTGTAAAAATGTAAGAGCATTGCTGTTTATAAGAACCAACTGCAAAAACGCTCGTCAAAGATCCTTAATGATGACAGTTTTTAGGAATCTACTGTAAAATAGTAAGAGCACTGCTGTTTATGAGAACCAACTGCAAAAACGCTGGTCAAAGATCCTCTATGATTACAGTTTTTAAGAATCTGCTGTAAAAATGTTGAAGCACTGTGCTGTTTTTATGAACCGACAAGTAAAAAGCTGCTCAAAGATCATCTATGATGACAGTTTTTAGGAATCTGATGTAAAAATTGTAAAAGCACAGTTGTTGTTTTTTAAGAACCAACTGGAAAAACTCTGTTCAAAGATCCTTAATGATGACAGTTTTTAGGAATCTACTGTAAAAATCATAAGAGCACTGCTGTTTATGAGAACCGACTGCAAAAACGCTGGTCAAAGATCCTCTATGATTACAGTTTTTAAGAATCTGCTGTAAAAATGTTGAAGCAATGTGCTGTTTTTATGAACCGACAAGTAAAAAGCTGTTCAAAGATCATCTATGATGACAGTGTTTAGGAATGTGTGTGCAGTAGAAATGTTGGAATTCTACTGTGTTTGGAAACCAACTTTAAAAGCGCTGGTCAAGGATTCGATCTATATGATGACAGTTTTTAGGAATCTGATGTAAAAATTGGAAAAGTACAGTTGTTGTTTTTTAAGAACCAACTGGAAAAACGCTGTTCAAAGATCCTTAATGATGACAGTTTTTAGGAATCTACTGTAAAAATGTAAGAGCATTGATGTTTATAAGAACCAACTGCAAAAACGCTGGTCAAAGATCCTCTGATGACAGTTTTTTAGGAATCTACTGTAAAAATGTTAGAACACTGTGCTGTTTTTATGAACCGACAAGTAAAAAGCTGCTCAAAGATCATCTATGATGACAGTGTTTAGGAATGTGTGTGCAGTAGAATTGTTGGAATTCTACTGTGTTTAGAAACCAACTTTAAAAATGCTGGTCAAGGATTCTTTCTATATGATGACAGTTTTTAGGAATCTGATGTAAAAATTGTAAAAGCACAGTTGTTGTTTTTTAAGAACCAACTGGAAAAACTCTGTTCAAAGATCCTTAATGATGACAGTTTTTAGGAATCTACTGTAAAAATGTAAGAGTATTGCTGTTTATAAGAACCGACTGCAAAAACGCTGGTCAAAGATCCTCTGATGACAGTTTTTTAGGAATCTGCTGTAAAAATGTTAGAACACTGTGCTGTTTTTATGAACCGACAAGTAAAAACCTGCTCAAAGATCATCTATGATGACAGTGTTTAGGAATGTGTGTGCAGTAGAAATGTTTGAATTCTACTGTGTTTAGAAACCAACTTTGAAAACGCTGGTCAAGGATTCTTTCTATATGATGACAGTTTTTAGGAATCCGATGTAAAAATTGTAAAAGCACAGTTGTTGTTTTTTAAGAACCAACTGGAAAAACGCTGTTCAAAGATCCTTAATGATGACAGTTTTTAGGAATCTACTGTAAAAATGTAAGAGCATTGCTGTTTATAAGAACCAACTGCAAAAACGCTCGTCAAAGATCCTTAATGATGACAGTTTTTAGGAATCTACTGTAAAATAGTAAGAGCACTGCTGTTTATGAGAACCAACTGCAAAAACGCTGGTCAAAGATCCTCTATGATTACAGTTTTTAAGAATCTGCTGTAAAAATGTTGAAGCACTGTGCTGTTTTTATGAACCGACAAGTAAAAAGCTGCTCAAAGATCATCTATGATGACAGTGTTTAGGAATGTGTGTGCAGAAGAAATGTTAGAATTCTACTGTGTTTAGAAACCAACTTTAAAAACGCTGTTCAAGGATTCTTTCTATATGATGACAGTTTTTAGGAATCTGATGTAAAAATTGTAAATGTGCAGTTGTTGTTTTTTAAGAACCAACTAGAAAAACGCTGTTCAAAGATCCTTAATGATGACACTTTTTAGGAATTTACTGTGAAAATGGAAGAGCATTGCTGTTTATAAGAACCGACTGCAAAAACGCTCGTCAAAGATCCTTAATGATGACAGTTTTTAGGAATCTACTGTAAAATCGTAAGAGCACTGCTATTTATGAGAACCGACTGCAAAAACGCTGGTCAAAGATCCTCTATGATTACAGTTTTTAAGAATCTGCTGTAAAAATGTTAGAACACTGTGCTGTTTTTATGAACCGACAAGTATAAAGCTGCTCAAAGATCATCTATGATGACAGTGTTTAGGAATGTGTGTGCAGTAGAAATGTTGGAATTCTACTGTGTTTGGAAACCAACTTTAAAAACGCTGGTCAAGGATTCCATCTATATGATGACAGTTTTTAGGAATCTGATGTAAAAATTGTAAAAGCACAGTTGTTGTTTTTTGAGAACCAACTGGAAAAACGCTGTTCAAAGATCCTTAATGATGACAGTTTTTAGGAATCTACTGTAAAAATGTAAGAGCACTGCTGTTTATAAGAACCGACTGCAAAAACGCTGGTCAAAGATCCTCTCATGACAGTTTTTTAGGAATCTGCTGTAAAAATGTTAGAACACTGTGCTGTTTTTATGAACCGACAAGTAAAAACCTGCTCAAAGATCATCTATGATGATAGTGTTTAGGAATATGTGTGCAGTAGAAATGTTGGAATTCTACCCTGTTTAGAAACCAACTTTAAAAACGCTGGTCAAGGATTCTTTCTATATGATGACAGTTTTTAGGAATCTGATGTAAAAGTTGTAAAAGCACAGTTGTTTTTTAAGAACCAACTGGAAAAACTCTGTTCAAAAATCCTTAATGACGACAGTTTTTAGGAATCTACTGTAAAAATGTAAGAGCATTGCTGTTTGTAAGAACCGACTGCAAAAACGCTGGTCAAAGATCCTCTATGATTACAGTTTTTAAGAATCTGCTGTAAAAATGTTAGAACACTGTGCTGTTTTTATGAACCGACAAGTAAAAACCTGCTCAAAGATCATCTATGATGACAGTGTTTAGGAATGTGTGTGCAGTAGAAATGTTGGAATTCTACTGTGTTTGGAAACCAACTTTAAAAACACTGGTCAAGGATTCTTTCTATATGATGACAGTTTTTAGGAATCTGATGTAAAAGTTGTAAAAGCACAGTTGTTGTTTTTTAAGAACCAACTGGAAAAACTCTGTTCAATGATCCTTAATGATGACAGTTTTTAGGAATCTACTGTAAAAATGTAAGAGCATTGCTGTTTATAAGAACCAACTGCAAAAACGCTCATCAAAGATCCTTAATCATGACAGTTTTTAGGAATCTACTGTAAAAATGTAAGAGCATTGCTGTTTATAAGAACCGACTGCAAAAACGCTCGTCAAAGATCCTTAATGATGACAGTTTTTAGGAATCTACTGTAAAAATGTAAGAGTATTGCTGTTTATAAGAACCGACTGCAAAAACGCTGGTCAAAGATCCTCTGATGACAGTTTTTTAGGAATCTGCTGTAAAAATGTTAGAACACTGTGCTGTTTTTATGAACCGACAAGTAAAAACCTGCTCAAAGATCATCTATGATGACAGTGTTTAGGAATGTGTGTGCAGTAGAAATGTTGGAATTCTACTGTGTTTAGAAACCAACTTTAAAAACGCTGGTCAAGGATTCTTTCTATATGATGACAGTTTTTAGGAATCTGATGTAAAAATTGTAAAAGTACATTTGTCGTTTTTTAAGAACCAACTGGAAAAACGCTGTTCAAAGATCCTTAATGATGACAGTTTTTAGGAATCTACTGTAAAAATGTAAGAGCATTGCTGTTTATAAGAACCGACTGCAAAAACGCTGGTCAAAGATCCTCTATGATTACAGTTTTTAGGAATCTGATGTAAAAATTGTAAAAGCACAGTTGTTTTTTTTGAAGAACCAACTGGAAAAACGCTGTTCAAAGATCCTTAATGATGACAGTTTTCAGGAATCTGCTGTAAAAATGTTCCAGCACTGTGTTGTTTTTCAGAACCAACTCCAAAATCTCTGGTTAAAAAGTTGAAAAATGTTAGTTTTGCTGCAGCTGGACTGCAACAGAGCACATAACAACTTGTGGCGAGCCATCATCCCCGAAGGTTGGTGTTGGGAAAGCTGCTTCACACACGCTGTCATGTTTAGCCTCACTTTCTGAACATCACTTTAAGATGCTCATTGTCTAAATTGGGGTGCACCGTCTCTCTAGACAATAGCTCTCCCCTGAAACCGGGGGATCCTCGCAGCAGTTTGGGTCAAAGGAGCTCCTATTGTCCTGGGCTCTATTGTGCTGCTGGAGTAGCCTGCAAACAGAACACTGTCAGCCTTTGTCTTTGTCCGGATCAGCTGTGTGTGACCCCCCCCCCCCACACACACCTCCCCAACCTCCCTTTTTTTTGTATGCTCCGTGGATTCCCATGCGGCCGATGTGTCCTACTTGTCATCGTAATAAAGTTAAGAACTCTGCTTGTAAACAAAATGGAGAGGTCTAAAAGGACCATTTGAAATGTATCCAATTCAGCCTTTAATCAATACTTGCATGTGGTTTTCATAACAGTTATTTGCAAGATGCTAAAATGACATAATCCAATGTGGTGGACACATACACTTTCTATTTTTAAATGAAACGCTATAGATCATGGGTGTAATTTCATTTGGCCCTTGAGGCAATATCAAATTAAACATTAGAGTTGGCCTGCCGGTATTATACAGCGACGATGCCGCTCTAACGCCGCTATTCCTCATACTTGCCAACCCTCCCGAGACTCCCGATGTTCAGTGCCCCTCCTGAAAATCGCCCGGGGGAACCATTCTCCCAAATTTCTTCCAATTTCCACCCGGACCACAATATTGTTTTAATGGCACTTCCTTTAAAGTTAAAGTACCAATGATTGCCACACACATACTAGATGTGGCGAAATTATTCTCTGCATTTGACCCATCACCCTTTATCACCCCCTGGGAGGTGAGGGGAGCAGTGAGCAGCAGCGGTGCCGCGCCCGGGAATCATTTATGGTGATTTAACCCCCATTTCCAACCCTTAATGCTGAGTGCCAAGCAGGGAGGTAATGGGTCCCATTTTTATAGTCTTTGGTATGACTCGGCCGGGATTTGAACTCACAACCTACCGATCTCAGGGCGGACACTCTAACCACTAGGCCACTGAGTAGGCCTTCTCTATAACCTTGCATCACGTCCGCTTTTCCTACATACAAACATAGTGCCGTCCTAGTCACACAATATAAGCGGATTTTACACACACATGAGTTAATGCAAGGCATTCTTGATCAGGTCACACTCAGGGTGGCTGAATAAACAATTTTAACGCTGTTACAAATATGCGCCACACTGTGAAGCCACACGAAACAAGAATGACAAACACATTTTGGGAGAACATCCGCACCGTAACAGGACATAAACACAACTGAACAAATACTCAAACCCCCTTGCAGCACTAACACTTCTGGGACGCTACAATATATAATTTGATATGCCATTGTTATTTTTTAATTATTATTATTATTATTATTATGTTTATTTGAAACTCTATTTTGCATGTCACTGTCCATAACTTTTATGGACAGAATTTCTAGGCGCGGTCAAGGCGTTGCGGATTAGGTTTCTGCTTTTTTGCAGATGATGTGGTCCTGATGGCTTCATCTGGACAGTATCTTCAGCTCTCAGTGGATTGGTTCGCAGCCGAGTGTGAAGCGACCGGAATGAGAATCAGCACCTCCAAAGCCTGATTCCATGGTTCTCGCCCGGAAAAGGGTGGAATGCCATCTCTGGGTTGGGGAGGAGACCCTGCCTCAAGTGGAGGAGTTCAAGTACCTAGGAGTCTTGTTCACGATTGGGGGAAGAGTGGATCGTGAGATCGACAGGCGGATCGGTGCGGCGTCTTCAGTAATGCGGACGCTGTATCGATCCGTTGTGGTGAAGAAGGAGCTGAGCCGGAAGGCAAAGCTCTCAATTTACCGGTCGATCTACATTCCCATCCTCACCTATGGTCATGGGCTTTGGGTCATGACCGAAAGGATAACAACACGGGTACAAGCGGCCGAAATGAGTTTCCTCCGCCATGTGGCGGGTCTCTCCCTTAGAGATAGGGTGAGAAGCTCTGCCATCCGGGAGGAACTCAAAGTAAAGCCGCTGCTCCTCCACATCGAGAGGAGCCAGATGAGGTGGCACGGGCATTTGGTCAAGATGCCACCCGAACGCCTCCCTAGGGAGGTGTTCAGAGCACGTCCAACCGGTAGGAGGCCACGGGGAAGACCCAGGACACGTTGGGAAGACTATGTCTCCCGGCTGGCCTGGGAACACCTCGGGATCCCCCGGGAAGAGCTAGACGAAGTGGCTGGGGAGAGGGAAGTCTGGGTTTCCCTGCTTAGGCTGCTGCCCCCGCGACCCGACCTCGGATAAGTGGAAGATGATGGATGGATGGATGGATGGATTATGTTTATTTGAAACTCTATTTTGCATGTCACTATAAAGTTATATAAGCCTTGCTTGTTCAATATTCAATGCAAAACTTTTTTGGTTCCCTATTAAAAGGTTAATTTGTTCAACCTTGGCCCGCGGCTTTGTTCAGTTTAAAATTTTGGCCCACTCTGTATTTGAGTTTGACACTCCTGCTATAGACGGTTGATGCCAGATTTAACGGAAAACCCAGGCTATTCATTTGTGCCCAAAAAAAAATGGACTGTTATAACCGGGAAGTTGACATAAAAAATAACAACATTGAAAAAATGGACGTGAATGAAACATCTTGTCAAGACTCGGACTACTGTGTGGGTTGTTTTCCTGAGGTGCGAAGCGACTGGATCGGACATGGCGTGAAGGTAATGACATCTTTTCATTTTAACACTCAAAAGTATGACAAAAACTAAGGGTATAAACTAGGGGTGTCCAAACTTTTTCCACTGAGGGCCGCACACTGAAAAATCAAAGCAAGCGGGGGCCGTTTATTTTAAAAAACAATCCAATATATGTATAAAAAATATACATTTAGGCCTGCACTCAGGCTTGATCCCGGGGACCCCAAAGGGTTTTGGTAAAAATAAAATGTTAAAAATGGGTCATTACTCAGTATTATTATTTTTATTACTATTCAAGTTTTAAATCTCTAGATCAACATTAGGTCTATCTGTCAATATGACGTTGTTAAAGATTTAATTTGTATGCTCTTTTTGTCAAAGAAAACCATGTTTTTTAATGGAAAAAAACACAAAATATGCAATATTTTCACCCAATATAATTTTTAAGTAGGATATTTGAGATTATATAATAATTGGAGCCGTAAAAAGGTCAACAACTCATAACACCATTGATTTTAATTCACTATTATTTTTTGTGCAATGACACTTAAAAACAAAACACACTGATCCAAATAGGTCCTACTCATTAAAGTGTTAAAAAATAAATTATATATATATATATATATTTTTTTACTGGTTACTTTTAACATAACGGTCTCGAGATCACCTTCAGATCTATTTGTCAATTATAAGTTTTTTCGTAGTCTATGTTTTTTGTTTGGTGATTTTAGGCCCTTTTTAAAAAAAAAAAACAGCCCAGTTTTTTATATGGCAAACACAAAATAAGCAACATTTGCCCACACAAATATCTCAAAGTGGAATATTTAATGTGACGTAATTGGAGCCTTGAATAGGTCAATAATTAATAATGACATTGATTTTAAGTCATTTATTATTTTTTAAAGAAAGAAACAGCCCGCATGGCAGCTTTGTGTTTTTAGAGCAAACATTGCAAAATGTTCCTGTTACATTTTACATTTGCTCTTTTATACCACTTTTTATGTTTTAATTTTTTTACATAGTATTTGTAAAATGTGCCGTGGGGCCGTTAAAAAATGACCACCGGGCCGCAAATACCCGCACTTTGGTCACCCCTGGTACAAACAAAAACTCGCACAAAGGCAGAACTATGGACATAAAACATAACTTGCAAACTATGGCATGAATAAAGAAAAATTACTTGGAACGAGAGCAGAATGGATCATCAGCATGAATAACAAGGGTGTGTAGAGGGTGATGTCGCCAGGCTGACTGCCTGGCAACTGCAGGCTTGAATAGTGATTTGGTTATTGACAACGGGTGCATGAGTCAAAGTTAATCAGGTGCGTAACATGACAACAGGTGAAAACTAATGGGTTGTCATGGAAACAAAGCAGGGAGTGAAAAAACAGGAACTGACAATATCTAAAACCCATAGCCAAACTAAACATGATCACCAGAACATGACACATCTCAAGCTTGGCATTGTAACAAACATAAATAAATCAGGTATGTGTAACTATCTACGAGGGTTGTACAGTATTCCGGTATTAGTATAGTACCGCAATACTGAGGAATCATATTCGGTACTATACCGTCTATGAAAAATACAGGTCATGATGACACAATATGTTACTGCATACGTCAGCAGACTAAATTAGGAGCCTTTGTTTGCTTACTTACTACTAGTAAATAAGTTGTCTTGTATGCTCACTATTTTATTTAAGGACAAACTTGCAATAATAAACAAATGCTTAATGTACTGTAATTTTTTTTTTTGTTAAAATAAAGCCAATAATGAAATATTTTTTGGGTCCCCTTTATTTCGAAAGTACCGAAAAGTATCGAAATAATTTTGGTACCGTTACCAAAATATTGGTATCGGGACAAGACTACTATATCTGCTATGTATGCAAGCATAAATGCTAGCATGCTAACATGTGAAAAATGTGCATATACTTGCTAGATGGCGCCAAGTATCAAATTCAATGAATTTGAGTTGAAATGATTAAAGTCAGCTAAAATGCTAGTGTTACATGTTAGCATGCCAATTATAGCTTGCTAACATAGGTAAAGTTAAGACACTTGTAAGATGGCGCCAAATGTCAAAATCTAGAATTAGCATGCTAACATGATTCCCATACTTGTAAGAGTATCAAAGTGTCAAAATCAATGAAGGTTAATTGATGTCTTAATTACGAATGTTTTTTATGGACACAGAATTTGTTACTCAACTTTTTTGCGTTTTAATTTTGTGAACTGAATTTTTTATTGATTTTTTTTTTTTACGTGAAAATATACTGACAATTTTATTGAATAACGTGTATATTTAAAAATGTGGTTTGTTAAAAGACTGTGTAAAAATTCAGTACAAAATAAATTAATGTAAAAAAATATCAGATTATACAAATTCAGTGTAAAAAAATCAGGTGTAAAAAAAAAATTCAGTGCAAAAAATGAACCAGGTATAAAAATTTAGTGTAAAAATTTAGAGTGAAATAATTAGGTTCAAAATAAATTAAGTATGAAAATTAAATGTATAAAAATTCAGTTTATTAAAAAAAATAATAATAATAATTGCAAAATTCAGTGTAAAGAAATTCAAAGTAAAAAAAAAATTCATTGCAGAAATAATTGTCGCTTTAAAACTCAAGACTAGCTTCCTAATTTTTTTTACACTGAATTTTCATACAATATATTTTTTACACAATTTTGACAAACTGAATTGTTGAACACACATTTTGCTAACAAACTTTTATTCAAGGAAATTGTCAGCAAAAATTAAGTTCAAAAATTTTTTACGCAAAAAAAAATTCTGAGTTTAAAAAAATCTTTTGCAATAAAGACATAAATTAACCTCCATACCATAATTTTTTTAAATGCAAAATTAGCTAAAATGCTATAGAAACTGTAAAAATGCATGCGTCTGACCAAGAAGAAAAACTACTTCTTGCAGTATCATTCATGACATGATTGAAAAAAGTGCGACTACAAAAATTGTGACGGTTTTAAATGTAAATAAGAAATGGTTTTAAAAAATGTTTCCCTGTTCAATGTAATAATTAGACCAGGGGTGCCCATTACGTCGATCGCGAGCTACCAGTCGACCGCGGGGGGTGTGTCAGTCGATCTCGAGCCAGGCTTTTAAAAAAAATAGACCTAAAAATTAGTGATCATCAATCTTCACCGAGACGTCACTTAAATGACATTCACGGTACCGGAGGGTCTTGTGAGATGACGCTGGCTGCTGCAAGATCATTATTATTAAATATGACCGAGAGGAAGGCGGGAAACACTTTTTATTTCAACAGACTCTCGCGCCGTACCTTCCATCAAAACTCTAAAGGCCGACTGCACATTTCCTATCTTCACAATAAAAGCCCTGCTTCAAGCTGCCTGCGCTAACTAAATACAGAGTCTCGGAAAACTGGCGTGCACAAGCGATCCCTCAGAAAGCTGGCGTGCACATCACTTGTGCACGCCAGCTTTCCGAGACTCTTATTTTGTTAGCGCAGGCAGCATGAAGCAGGGCTTTTATTGTGAAGATAGGAAATGTGCAGTCGGCCTTAAGAGTTTTGACGGAAGGGACGGCGCGAAAGTCTGTTGAAATAAAAAGTGTTTCTCGCCTTCCTCTCAGTCATTTTTTCATAATAATGAACTGGCAGCAGCCAGCGTCATCTCACAAGATCCTCGGGTGCCGCGAATGTCAATCATGCAAGCTACGGAATTTGCCGCCAATGTTTTTCTTGTAAAGTGTATGGAAGCTGGATGAATTAGATGCCAAAAACCAACCACTTTCATGTGGTATTGTACAGAAAGGACAACTTTTTTTCTCCTCCATTTGAAAATGTGGGCGTTATCATCATTACTGTCTGATTCCAATCAATGCAAGTCATCAGAATCAGGTAATACACCAACTTATATTCTTGTCTTTGTGAAAGAAAGACATCTATACGTGTTACACATGCTTGTATTATCATTAAACACATTTGACTTGTTTACAAAAATGTCTCCTTCATAAATAAATAAATATAAATGATATATATAAATGAGGTAGATCCCCTCGAGTTGGTCAATTGAAAAGTAGCTCACCTGCAGAAAAAGTGTGGGCACCCCTGAATTAGAGTATAAACCGAAACTATGCATTACAGGCACATAGAAGAAGTTTGTTTATATAACAAATATTGTTCTTCTCATCAAAACATAGAAAGAATGGTGGATGAAAGCAGTTGGCACAACATGTGTTTACCTCAACTGTTTAATGAAGAAAAAAAGTATCATTCCGGGTGCTGGTTATACGTACCCAGGTTATGGTTATGCAGGTTTTGCAGGTTATTATACATGTAATGTTGCATTGTTCACATGTTGTACTGTTTAAGGCATATACTATGCAGTGAGACAGGTAACACAATGAGATTGTAGGTACACCTGCACCATCTAATACAGGAGTGTCAAACTCATTTTAGCTCAGGGCCGCATGGAGGAAAATCTGCATACACGCAGGCCGGACTATTAAAATCATGGCATTAAAACTGAAAAATGAAGACAACTTCTGAGTGTTTTCTTTGTCTTACTTTGGCCAAAAATAGAACAAACACATTCTGAAAATATTACAAAAATAAAATAAAATTAAAAAAAATTCCCGCAGCAGTATAGTTTAGATCAGGGGTCACCAACCTTTCGGAAACCAAGAGCTACTTCTTGGGTACTGATTAATGCGAAGGGCTACCAGTTTGATACACACTTAAATAAATTGCCAGAAATAGCCAATTTGCTCATCTTACCTTTAATAAATAAATAAATATATATATATATATATATATATATATATATATATATATATATATATATATATATATATATATATATATATATATATAGATATATATATATATATATATATATATACACACATATAAAAAAAATGGGTATTTCTGTCCGTCATTCCTTCATACATTTTTTTCCTTTTAAGGAAGTTTTTTTGTAGAGAATAAATGATGAAAAAAACACCTAATTGAACGGTTTAAAAGAGGAGAAAACACACAAAAAAAGAAAATTTAATTTTGAAACAAAGTTTATCTTCAATTTCGACTCTTTAAAATTGAAAAATTCAACAGAAAAAAATGGTGAGAAAAACTGGCTAATTCGAATCTTTTTGAAAAACTTTTAAAAATAATTTATGGAACATCATTCGTAATTTTTCCTGATTAGGATTAATTTTAAAATTGTGATGACATGTTTTAAATAGGTTAAAATCCAATCTGCACTTTGTTATAATATATAACAAATTGGACCAAGCTATATTTCTAACAAAGACAAATCCTTATTTCTTCTAGATTTTCCAGGACAAAAATTTTAAAAGAAATTCAAAAGGCTTTGAAATAAGATTTAAATTTGATTCTACAAAATTTTTCTCGATTTGCCAGAATGATTTCTTTGAATTTTAATCATAATAAGTTTAAAGAAATATTTCACAAATATTCTTCGTCGAAAAAACATAAGCTAAAATGAAGAATTAAATTAAAATGTATTTAGTATTCTTTACAAGAAAAAAAAATAATACTTGAACATTGATTTAAATTGTCGGGAAAGAAGAGGAAGAAATTTAAAAGGTAAAAAGGTATATGTGGTTAAAAATCCAAAAATAATTTTTAAGGTTTTATTTTTTCTCTAAAGTTGTCTTTCTGAAAGTTATACGAAGCAAAGTAAAAAAAATAAATGAATTTTTTTTAAACAAGTGAAGACCAAGTCTTTAAAATATTTTCTTGGATTTTCAAATTCTATTTAAGTTTTGTCTCTCTTAGAATTAAAAATGTCAACAAAACGAGACCAGCTTGCTAGTAAATAAATAACATTTAAAAAATAGAGGCAGCTCACTGGTAAGTGCTGCTATTTGAGCTATTTTTAGAACAGGCCAGCGGGCTACTCATCTGGTCCTTAAGGGCTACCTGGTGCCCGCGGGCACCACGTTGGTGACCCCTGGTTTAGATCCATGAAGGAAAGAAGAAAGTGATTGAATATTTATAACTGAATACATTTATATGTAGTGTTTTACTTTGTATTCTTTTTTTAAATTAATCAAGTAACGTTTATGACAACCTTGTTCCAAAACACAATATAGAATGTGAGATATAAAGTTAAAGTTAAAGTACCAATGATAGTCACACACACACTAGGTGTGGTGAGATTCTCCTCTGCATTTGACCCATCCCCCTCACCCTCTGGGAGGTGAGGCGAGCAGTGAGCAGCAGCAGTGGCCGCGCCCGGGAATCATTTTTTGATGATTTAACCCCCACTTCCAACCCTTGCTGAGTGCCAAGCAGGGAGTTAATGGGTCCCATTTTTCATAGTCTTTGGTATGACTCGGCCAGGGTTTGAACTCACGACCTACCGATCTCAGGGCGGACACTGTAACCATTGAGCATGATTTAAGAGGATAATGCATACATTTATCATTTGTTTTCAAAACGGTAAAAAAAAAGTGGGACTCCAAAAATATTCTATTGGACCCCATTTTTAATGACTGGATGGGGTCCCTGGGACCCCGTTTTGAAAATTCCTAGTGCCAACACTGTCAGGCTTGCCACTGACACTTTGTGTTTTAGTTTTTCCTCTGTGTGTTTAGTATTTCCTGTTTTTAGTTCCTGTCAGCGCTTCTATTTTGACTGTTTCCTGTTTTTTTCCCCTGTGTGCTGTTTTCCCCTCGGCTGCGGCTGATTGGCACCTGGCCACACCTGGTGTCAATCAGCCCGCTTCTATTTGGGTCTGTTTTTGTGCTTCAGTCAGTTGCTGGATTATTGTCTTGTCGATGACTTCCGTATTGT
This sequence comes from Nerophis ophidion, assembly GCF_033978795.1. NCBI lineage: Eukaryota > Metazoa > Chordata > Actinopteri > Syngnathiformes > Syngnathidae > Nerophis > Nerophis ophidion. The sequence goes on along the minus strand of NC_084625.1, from coordinate 17,513,397 downwards.
CGCTCTTGTCGTGTCGTTTCATGTCGAGTCATTGCAGCGAAGCGGTAAGCTATCTTTCGGTATCTGTTTTTAGCTTGCTGTTTTTTGTTCCCTGCTTCCGTTTTGTTTTCACTCTACAAGTAACGACTTCGGTTTTCCTGTTTGCTACCCGCTAGCTTCCACGCTAGGCCCCTTTGTGTTTGTTATCCGTCTTGTGCGCGTCCTTTTTTTAGTACCCTTTTGTTTGTTCTTATTGTAATATTTTAATTAAATCATGTTTTCCTGTTCCTCTGCATCTTGGGGTTCGTCACCAACTAACTTTGACAAACACTGGAGTATTGGTGCATCCAAAACAGCAGCAGGCGGCTGTGGCCTGCGGGCCGGTTCTAATACTGGTCAAATATCATCCCCGAGGCCATAGATCATTCATTCGCGGACCGGATCTGGCCCACGGGCCTTAACTTTGACACCCCTGATCTAAAAATACCAATATCATGGTTTTATGTATTTCTATAGTGTTTTGTATATCGTACAGGATCGCTTATTATTTTTTATTGGATAGCAGTCTGTTTATTTCAATTGGGACCGGTATAGCTCGGTTGGTAGAGCGGCCGTGCCAGCAACTTGAGGGTTGCAGGTTCGATTCCCGCTTCCGCCAATCTAGTCACTGCCGTTGTGTCCTTGGGCAAGACACTTTACCCACCTGCTCCCAGTGCCACCCACACTGGTGTAAATGTAACTTAGATATTGGGTTTCACTATGTAATGCGCTTTGAGTCACTAGAGAAAATGTGCTATATAAATATCATTCAATTCAATTGTTAGTTTTTTTCCTTTATTACCTCTTGTGTTATTTATTTTACCCCATATTTGTTCCCACTACCGCACCTTGAGTTGGAGTCTTTAATCTCATATGCAAATATAATGACAATAAAGTCAATTTTATTCTATTCTATTATGATTATGACTGGGGTGTAAAAATGCTGTTTCCTAATATAATACACAATAATATTAAAACACAAACAAACATCTGCTGGTTTTCAACACACCTCAGACGCTTCGGAGCAATGTTGTTATGGTACCTTCTGCTCTTTATAGGAAACGTTATGTAACACCGCCTTCAATTGGCTGGCCTTAAAAATTCCAAATTTAAACTGGACACCTGATTGGACGCGAGCCAAGCGAGTAGGCGGACCCAGGGGGCGTGGCTTCATCAAAGGCGAGCAGCTTCATCCATCGAGGGGACAGATGGTCGCACTCTTGCAGGAATACATTTCCCTTCCCCTTTTTTTTGGGGTGACTTTTCTCTGTTTTAATATCTGATTGCCGCGGAGATGAATGAACATCGGAGGGTTGTATTCCGCCGGATCGCCGTAAAGAAAGAATGCCCGCCGAGGGGCGTTTGCTGCCGTGTTTTCTCCAGCGGGGCTCCAGCAGCAGGCAGCCGCCGGCAGAGCTCCACAGGCGGGCTGAGCGACTGACAGCCTCCCGCTCTCCTCCTTGGAGCCTCACCTTCCCGGGCTTGGACTAACATGGACAAAGTGCTTCTTTGGCGTTGTTTTCTCAATTAGGTAAACACATGATTTTTACAAAAAAAAAAAAAAAAAAAAAATGTTGCAGAGGTGTCATCACGCATGAAAGCTGTTTGGCGTGTGGCTTGATTCATCCATGAAGGTGACGTCACTGGGGGCATTGATTTTGTGTAGGACGTGAACGTCTCATGACTACAAACATGCAGAGCAGGTTTTAATTTGGAGTCCTTCAACACATCACTGTCATTACAAAGAAATGGTGCACAAGGTGACGTAGAAGCCCAGGTGTTTATGTCATACAGCAAGTCTGCTGATCACTAGTGGTCATTTTTTTGGGACATATAAATAAGGCAATAGAGAAATGAATGTACAACATGCAGATGGAATGCTTGTTTAGTGTCAGTGGTACTCAATGGGATTCACATGGTTGACAATAACAGCCACTGGACACTAGATTAGGTACATTGCACCATCTAATCCCAACAATAATATGTTTACAATTGCATTGGGGTAAAAATGCACAACATTGTACCAAGTGTATATATTTTCTATTATTTATGGTCCTTGGTTATTGTTGTATTATACCATATCCATTTTTCAGGCATGTGATTTTTCCGTCTAAGGTCGGAATTCCGTCTTTTTTAATCCCGGGGGGGGGGTAAAAAAAATTATCTTCCGTTTCTCTTTTTTTTTTTTCCGACCCTAAGTAAAGATTCGTTTACTTGCCGATTCGTCTTTTGTAATCGAGACGTATCTTATATTACGCCGTAGTTGATTGGTTGATATGTTCCTTGTGACCAATCAGGACATCTGTTATGAATGATGACGTTATTACCGCCATTTTCCAGATGTAAACGATGTCGGTTCTCGAGAAAAAGGACGCTTCACGAGTAAAAGAAATTGATAAACATGTCCAAAATAAGTTTCGATGGGACTGAATGGAAAGGGAAATCACTGATACTGTTGGGAAGAAGGAAGTTACGACTTTGTTCTGCGATTTTATTCGGAAAATCCATCGTCCCGGAAAAGTTTTGTGCACGTGGTGTCATGATAATATTGACTATGGATCACGAGGTTTCAAGGCTTTGGAAGTACATGCGAAACGCCAAAAACATATGAAGCAACTTGAAGCAATGAAAACAAACTTTTCACTTGCTGGTACTTTTGGATGTCAACCAAAAGTGAGCTAACCTTACGGACTTCATCCTTTGTTTACATCGACAACTGCCGTAGACATCGAGAGGAAAGATCCGCCCAAACAACCCACTTCAGTTGCAGACAGAGTAGTTAATAATGAGGTAAGCTAAAAAAAATATTTGCTTGCGAAATACGCATGTTTGTTTTAAATATTAACCAATTATTGCTTTGCGAAATATAAATGTTTTTTTCTAAAAATAGAAAGCCACCTGAAAATATATTATGAAATTACAGAAATTCAAATAGTCGCATAATTGATTCCAGTTAACAATTTATTTGAAATAAATGTGCATATAGTACTATTTTGTAATATTAAGTTCTTATGTGGTGTCTTAAAACAATATTGTCAGTGTTGTAACAATCTTGAAGGTAAATATTTTCACACTTGGTTCATGCAATATGTCAGTGTCCTCACATTATTATTATTTCCTATTTTCAAATATGAGTAAACAATACTAAACATGTTTCATTATTTTCATAAATTCATATCTTATTTTGGCGAAAAGAATGACATTTTTACATTTGGTATTTTTTCAGTCTTTTTCATTGTGGTCAAATCACATGCCTGATTTTTAGTTAAAGTGAAAGTACCAATGAAGAAATTATTCTCTGCATTTGACCCATCACCCTTGATTACCCCCTGGGAGGTGAGGGGAGTAGTGGGCAGCAGCAGTGGCCACGCCCGGGAATCATTTTTGGTGATTTAACCCCCAATTCCAACCCTTGATGCTGAAAGCCAAGCAGGAAGCTATTGGATCCCATTTCTATAGTCTGTGGTATGACTGGGGTTTGAACTCACGACCTACCGATATCACGGCGGAAACTCTAACCACTTTCAGACTTGTGCAAGTATTTTAGGCCTACTGAAATGAGATTTTCTTATTCAAACGGGGTAGCAGGTCCATTCTATGTGTCATACTTGATAATTTCACGATATTGCCATATTTTTGCTGAAAGGATTTAGTAGAGAACATCGACGATAAAGTTTGCAACTTTTGGTCGCTAATAAAAAAGCCTTGCCTTTACCGGAAGCAGCTAGAGCTATTCGGACCGAGAAAGCGACAATTTCTCCATTAGCGAGGATGAAAGATTCGTGGATGAGGAAATTTAGAGTGAAGGACTAGAAAAAAAAAAGTTACAAAAAAAAAAAGGCGATTGCAGTGGTAGCGATTTAGATGTTATTAGACACATTTACTAGGATAATTCTGGAAAATCCCTTATCTGCTTATTGTGTTGCCAGTGTTTTAGTGAGATTAAATAGTACCTGAAAGTCGGAGGGGTGTGGCCACGGGTGTGTTGACGCCAGCTGCAGCAGGACGGATGCTCCGCTGATGTCTCCGGTAAGAGGTGACTTATTACCACAAATTTCTCACCGAAAACTGCCGGTTGACATGTAGTCGGGATCCATGTTTGCTTGACCGCTCTGATCCATAGTAAGGCTTCATCTTCCGGAAATTTAAAATTGCAATTTAGTAAACTAAAAAGGCCATATTGGCATGTGTTGCAATGTTAATATTTCATCATTGATTTATAAACTATCAGACTGCGTGGTCGGTAGTAGTGGGTTTCAGTAGGCCTTTAAGCATGTTCACAATAGACATGTTCACAATATAACATTATCATGAATAAGCCAAAATAAGTAGCTCGGTAGGGGGTGGGGCGTAAACTTAACTTGGAAATTGTTTTGAGTAGTTGCAGATTATCACAGATTATTTTGATGATAATTGTCTGCGGAAATGTTGGTTTGTAGGAATGAATAGTATTGGAATTGGGGGAAGTGGGGCGTGGAGAAAAATGTAGGTTTTTTTTTATTCGGTTCTGATTAGCATGGGCACGATAAAAAAATAAGTGAGAAAAGAGCTAATTTAATGTGTCAGGTAAATGCACTGGAGCATGTTTTTGTGTCTACCGTATTTTTCGGAGTATAGGTTGCTCCAGAGTCTAAGTCGCATCTGCCGAAAATGCATAATAAAGAAGGGGAAAAAAACATATATAAGTCGCACCGGAGTATAACTCGCATTTTTTGGGGAAATGTATTTGATAAAACCCAACACCAAGAATAGACATTTGAAAGGCAATTTAAAATAAATAAAGAATAGTGAACAACAGGCTGAATAAGTGTACGTTATATGACACATAAATAACCAACTGAGAAGGTGCCTGGTATGTTAACGTAACATATTATGGTAAGAGTCATTCAAATAACTATAACATATAGAACATGCTATACGTTTACCAAACAATCTGTCACTCCTAATCGATAAATCCTATGAAATCTTATACGTCTAGTCTCTTACGTGAATGAGCTAAATAATATTATTTGATATTTTACGGTAATGTGTTAATAATTTCACACATAAATCACTCCTGAGTATAAGTCGCACCCCCGGCCAAACTATGAAAACTGTGACTTATAGTCCGAAAAATACGGTACTTTATTCCCAAAATTATTATGTTTACAATTTTCTTGGGGTAAAAATGCATAGTACCAAGTGTAAATATTTTCCAATATTTAGGGTCCTCGGCATATATTATATGTTACTTTTACAGAACACACTTTGACTAGGATTACACAAGATCTGCTTCTTCAGACTTTTGCAAGTGTTAAAGGGGAACATTATCACAATTTCAAACGGGTTAAAAACAATAAAAATCAGTTCCCAGTGGCTTGTTGTATTTTTTGATTTTTTTTTCAAAATTTTACCGGTACCAGAATATCCCTAAAAAAAGCTTTAATGTGCTTGATTTTCGTTATTTGCGATGCGACTATCCATTTCCCTGTGACGTCATACAGTGCTGCCAATGTAAACAAACAACGGCGAATACCACAGCAAGATATAGCGACATTAGCTCGGATTGAGACTCTGATTTCAGCGACTTAAGCGATTTAACAGATTACGCATGTATTGAAACGGATGGTTGGAGTATGAAAGTATTGAAGAAGAAACTGAAGCTATTGAGCGAATAGCTATTGACGCTATTCATAGCCATAGCATGGCCGAATAGCTGCGTTAGCATCGCCGGTAAAATGTGCGGACCAAACGATCAGAACTTTCGCATCTCGTGACACTGGAGCAACTAAAATCCTTCGATTGGTAAATGTTTTTTTCGCATTAAATGTGGGTGGAAGTAAACGTAATATAGTTGCAAATGCATCTGAAGGTTATCCATACATCTCTGCGCCATGTCTGCCTTAGCACCGCCGGTAAATAGCATGTTAGCATCAATTAGCATAGCATGTTAGCATCGATTAGCTGGCAGTCAACATCAACAAAACTCACCTTTGTGAATTCATTGACTTTATCGTTGCAAATGCATCTGCAGGTTATCCATACATCTCTATGCCATGTCTGCTTTAGCACCGCCGGTAAATAGCATGTTAGCGTTGATTAGCGTAGCATGTTAGCATCGATTAGCTGGCAGTCACACCGCAACCAAATATGTCTGATTAGCACATAAGTCAACATCAACAAAACTCACCTTTGTGATTTCTTTGACTTTATCGTTGCAAATGCATCTGCAGGTTATCCATACATCTCTGTGCCATGTCTGTCATCGCCGGTAAAATGTGGAGACACTCCAGCACATTCAATGGGGGTCTGGCGGCAGACACTTTCGCATCTTCGGGCCAGTGGTGCAACTTGAATCCCTCCCTGTTAGTGTTGTTACACCCTCCGACAACACACCGACGAGGCATGATGTCACCAAAGTTCCAAAAAATATTCGAAAAAACTGAAAATAACAGAGCTGAGACCCGGTGTTTGTAATGCGTTGAAAATTAAAATGGCGGCTGTATTACCTCGGAGACGTCACATTCCGACGTCATCTCAAGAAGAGCGATAAACAGAAAGGCGTTTAATTCGCCAGAATTCACCCATTTAGAGTTCGGAAATCGGCTAAAAAAATATATGGTCTTTTTTCTGCACCATCAAGGTATATATTGACGCTTGCATAGGTCTGGTGATAATGTTCCCCTTTAAGCATTTTTCACAATGGACTATATAGTAATGTCATGAAAAAGCCAAAATAAGCAACTCTCTGTGGGGGTGAAGGGAGTAAACTTAACATGGAAATTGTTTTAAATAGTTGCAGATGTTAACGCAGATTATTTTGATAATCAGGTGATTGTTTGCGCAACTGTTGGTTTGTGGGAATAAATAGTATTGGAATTGGGGGAGGTAGGGTGTGACAAAAAATGTAGGTTTTGGTAATTTGGTTGTAATAGCATGGGCATGACGGAAAATAATTGAGAAAAACGCTAAGGTAATGTGTCAGGTGAATGAAGTGGAGCAGGTTTTTGTGCATCTTTACTTTATTGTAATGTAAGTATGCTAGTCCCAACAATGTTATGTTTACAAATTCCATTGGGGTAAAAATGCACAACATTGCACCAAGTGTATATATTTTCTAATTATAATGGTCCTCGGCATATATAATATGTTATTGTTGTATTATATACCATATCAATCTTGCAGAACACACTTTGACTAGGATTAAACAAGAGCTGCTTCTTCAAACTTGTGCAAGTGTTAAGCATGTTCCCAATGGACTATAGAACAATATCATGAATAAGCCAAAATAAGCAACTCTCATTGGGTGGAGGGGAGTAAACTTTACTTGGAAATTGTTTTAAGTAGTTGCAGATGTTATCACAGATTATTTTGATAATTGTCTACGGAACTGTTTGTTTGTTGGATTAAACAATATTGGAATTGGGGGGTTGGTGGGATGTGGACATTTTTTTTAGGGTTTTGTCGATTCGGTTCTGATTAGCAAGGGCATGTCGGAAAATAACTGAGAAAAGCGCTAAGGTAATGTGTCAGGTGAATGCATTGGAGAAGGTTTTTGTGATAAATTTACTATATTGTAAGTCTGCTAGTGCTAGCAACTGGTGGTTTGTACAGATATATAGTATTTGAGTTTGGGGGGTCAGAGGGGTGAAAAGACATAGGGTTTTGTTGAGCAGTGGTTCTCAACCTTTTTTCAGTGATGTACCCCCTGTGAATTTTTTTTTAATTCAAGTACCCCCTAATCAGAGCAAAGCATTTTTGGTTGAAAAAAAGAGATAAAGTAGTAAAATACAGCACTATGTCATCAGTTTCTGATTTATTAAATTGTATAACAGTGCAAAATATTGCTCATTTGTAGTGGTCTTTCTTGAACTATTTGGAAAATAGATATAAAAACAACTAAAAACTTGTTGAAAAATAAACAAGTGATTCAATTATAAATAAAGATTTCAACACATAGAAGTAATCATCAACTTAAAGTGCCCTCTTTGGGGATTGTAATAGAGATCCATCTGGATTCATGAACTTAATTCTAAACATCTCTTCACAAAAAAAGAATATTTTGAAAATAAACAATATTTAGCGAACATGTCCACAAAAAAATCTAGCTGTCAACACTGAATATTGCATTGTTGCATTTCTTTTCACAGTTTATGAACTTACATTCATATTTTGTTGAAGTATTATTCAATAAATATATTTACAAAGGATTTTTGATTTGTTGCTATTTTTAGAATATTTTAGTAAAATGTCACGTACCCCTTGGCATACCTTCAAGTACCCCCAGGGGTACGCGTACCCTCATTTGAGAACCACTGCTGTAGAGCATGGGCATGACTAAAAATAATTAAGAAGCACTGAGCTCATGTGTCCAGTAAATGCACTATAACATTTTTTGTGTGTGCCCGCGTTTGCAGAAGCAACTGGTGTTAAGTACAGATGAACTAGTATTTTATTTCATGGCAAGCGTGAATGTTCTGGTTTGCATGAGCTTGACAGAAAATAATTCAGAAATCACTATGCAGATGTGTCCGGTAATTGCACTGGAGCAGGTTTTTCTGTGTTTACTTTATCCTAAGATTGTTCACAGATTGGTACTGCCAGCAACCGGTTGTTTGCAGAGATATTTAGTATTTAAATTCGAGGGGCGGGGAGAGGTGTGGAAAAAATTTAGATTTTTGTTTATTCTGTGTTGTATAGCATAGGTATGGCTGAAAATAACTGAGAAATCCTGAGTTAATGTGTCCAGTAAATGCATTGGAGCAGGTTTTTGTGTGCCTGTGTTTGCAGAATGCTGGTTCCAGCAACTGGTGTTTAGTACAGATAACTAGTATTTTAATTCAGGGCGGGCGTGAACATTTTTTCATGGGTTTGTTCATTCTGTTTTGATTAGCAAGGGCTTGACAAAAAATATTGAAGAACACTAAGACATGGGTGTCGATATCTGGCCCGTGGGCCAAATTTGGCCCGCCGTTCAATTTAATCTGGCCCTTAAGACAATATCAAATGAACATTAGAGCTGGCGGTGCCGCTGTAACACTGCATTCACCGCTAATACTCATACTTGCCAACCCTCCCGATTTTCCCGGGAGACTCCTGAAATTCAGCGCCCCTCCCAGAAATCTCCCGGGGCAACCATTCTCCCGAATTTCGCCCGATTTCTACCCGGACAATAATATTGGGGGCATGCCCTGTAGGCACTGCCTTTAACGTTCTCTTCAACCTGTCGTCACGTCCGCTTTCCCCCCATACTAACGGCGTGCCGGCCAAGTAACTTAATATATACGGCTTGTACACACACATTAGTGAATGCAACGCATACTTAGTCAACAGCCATACAGGTCACACTGAGGGTGGCGGTATAAACAACCTTAACACTGTTACAAATATGCGCCACACTGTGAACCCACACCAAACTAGAATGACAAACACATTTCGGGAGAACATCCGCACCGTAACACAACATGAACACAACAGAACAAATACCCTGAATCCCTTGCAACACTAACTCTTCCGGGACGCTACAATATACATCCCCCGCTACCACCTAACCCCGACCCCCTAACCCCGCCCACCTCATTGTTATTTTATTTTCAAATTTATTAGCCTGTGGAAAAAGTTAATGCTGATATTTACCTCAGAAGGCTGCAAATAGAAAAGAGGCATTCATTGCTTTATTGGAATTTTATTTAATATACCAGTATTTTTTTTGTTTGTTTTTTGAAAGTTGATTTTGCACTATTAAGTTACAAACCCCGTTTCAGTATGAGTTGGGAAATTGTGTTGGATGTTAATATAAACAGAATACAATGATTTGCAAATCATTGTCAACCCATATTCAATTGAATGCTCTACAAAGACAAGATATTTGATGTTCAAACTCATAAACTTTGCAAATAATAATTAACGTAGAATTTCATGGCTGCAACACATGCCAAAGTAGTTTGGAAAGGGCATGTTCACCACTGTGTTACATCACCTTTTCTTTTAACAACAATCAATAAACGTTTGGGAACTGAGGAAACTAATTGTTGAAGCTTTGAAAGTGGAATTCTTTCCCATTCTTGTTTTATGTAGAGCTTCAGTCGTTCAACAGTCCGGGGTCTCCGCTGTCGTATTTTACACTTCATAATGCGCCAAACATTTTCGATGGGAGACAAGTCTGGACTGCAGGCGGGCCAGGAAAGTACCCGCACTCTTTTTTTACGAAGCCACGCTGTTGTAACACGTGCTGAATGTTGCTTGGCATTGTCTTGCTGAAATAAGCAGGGGCGTCCATGAAAAAGATGCCGCTTAGATGGCAGCATATGTTGTTCCAAAACCTGTATGTACCTTTCAGCCTTAATGGTGCCTTCACAGATGTGTAAGTTACCCATGCCTTGGGCAGTAATGCACCCCCATACCATCACAGATGCTGGCTTTTGAACTTTGCGTCGATAACAGTCTGGATGGTTCGCTTCCCCTTTGGTTTGGATGACAGGATGTCGAATATTTCCAAAAACAATTTGAAATGTGGACTCGTCAGACCACAGAACACTTTTCCACTTTGCATCAGTCCATCTTAGATGATCTCGGGCCCAGAGAAGCTGGCGGCGTTTCTGGATGTTGTTGAGAAATGGCTTTCGCTTTGCATGGTAAGGCTTTAACTTGCACTTACAGATGTAGCAACAAACTGTATTTAGTGACAGTGGTTTTCTGAAGTGTTCCTGAGCCCATGTGGTGATATCCTTGAGAGATTGATGTCGGTTTTTGATACACTGCCGTCTGAGGGATTGAAGGTCACTGTCATTCAATGTTGGTTTCCGGCCATGCTGCTTACGTGGAGTGATTTCTCCAGATTCTTTGACCCTTTTGAGGATATTATGACCATAGATGTTGAAATCCCTAAATTTCTTGCAATTGCACTTTAAGAAACGTTGTTCTTAAACTGTTTGACTATTTGCTCACGCAGTTGTGGACAAAGGGGTGTACCTCGCCCCATCCTTTCTTGTACCCAATCATGGCACCCACCTGTTCCCAATTAGCCTGCACACCTGTGGGATGTTCCAAATAAGTGTTTGATGAGCATTCCTCAACTTTAGCAGTATTTATTGCCAAGTTAATGATTATTTGCAAAAAAAAAAAGTTTATCAGTTTGAACATCAGATATGTTGTCTTTGTAGCATATTCAATTGAATATGGGTTGAAAAGGATTTGCAAATCACTGTATTTTGTTTTTATTTACATCTAACACAATTTCCCATCTCATATGGAAACGTGGTTTGTACAAATAAGTAGCATTTGGGGGTGAAAAAAATGTTAGGTTTAGTTCAGTCTGTTCTGCGTAGAATGGACACAACTAAAAGTAATTGATAAACACTGAGTTAATGTTGTATGTTTGTATGTATTTGCCGCTCTTTGGGGTCCCATAGTACATTTTTGGAGTCCACCTTTTTTTTTAACCGTTTTGAAAACGATTGATAAATGTATGCATTATCCTCTTATATCCTGCTCAGTGGTTAGAGTGTCCGCCCTAACATCGGTAGGTCGTGAGTTCAAACCCCGGCCGAGTCATACCAAAGACTATAAAAGTGGGACCCATTACCTCCATGCTTGGCACTCAGCATCAAGGGTTGGAATTGGGGGTTAAATCACCAAATATGATTGCCAGGCGTGGCCACCGCTGCTGCTCACTGCTCCCCTCCCCTCCCAGAGGGTGATGGGTCAAATGCAGAGGATAATCCTACCACTATCATTGGTACTTTAACGTTAACTTTTCACACTCGAACGCGCCATCGTGAGTAGCGACAGGACCGCTGTTTTAAGAGTTCCACTGCGTTTACATTATTTTTTTATTTTATCACCACTTTACACCAACAATGATGACGTAGAACATATATAACATACTTTATCCACAATATCGACATTTTGAGCTTGAACATGTACTCGCGTTACATAGCTCTGATAAAATTTGACAAGTTTAGACCCGACAAAATTCCCCCGCAAAAATGTTCAATGGAATCTCCATCCCTCCATTTTCTACCGCTTGTCCCTTTTGGGGTTGCGGGGGTGCTGGATCCTATCCTAGCTGCACATGGACGGAAAGCGGGGTACACCCTGGTCAAGTCGTCACCTCATCACAGGGCCAACACAGATAGACACACAACATTCACACAGCAGGGCCAATTTAGTGTTGCCAATCAACCTATCCATTAATTTTTTAAATATTTTTAATTTTTTTACAAACATACGTATGTAGGTGTGGGAAAAAAATCACAAGACTACTTCATCTCTACAGAACTGTTTCATGAGGGGTTCCCTCAATCATCAGGAGATTTTAATGGAAGCATTCACATACCACGGTTTATGTAGGGCACAGAGTGGGTGGGTACAAGCAGGCGTAGGGTGTGGTGATTGGCTCATGTGTTACCTAGGAGGTGTTTCCGTCTGTGGCGGCATGTTGAAATGATTTCACTGCGCTTGTTGAGGGATGATAGATCTGGATGATATATAATAAACAGTTTCTCTTTTAAGCATAGGTTGCATCTTTTATTACCACTGTTGTAAGGTGTGCTTGATGCAAGAATTTGCCATGTTATTGAATATTCAACATTATTGTCTTTGAGGTTCCAAATGTGTTTGCTGGGTTCTGTAGAATTCCGCAAAGTCTGGTTTCTAAAGGAGGCGTTGTGATTATTCCATCTTGTTTTGAACGCTCCTTCGGTTAATCCTACGTACGTGTCGGATGTGTTAATGTCCTTGCGTGTCTCCTTATATATATATATATATATATATATATATATATATATATATATATATACACAACTATATGTTTATATGTATATATAGATAAAAGAAATACTTGAATTTCAGTGTTCATTTATTTACACATACACACACACACACAACACTCACTACTCATTGTTGAGTTAAGGGTTGAATTGTCCGTCCTTGTTCTATTCTGTGTCACTATTTTTCTAACCATATGCATGTAAAGTAGATGGCAGTATTGTCCTGTTTAAAAGGAACACTGAAACCCACTACTACCCACCACGCAGTCTGATAGTTTATATATCAATGATGAAATATTAACATTGCAACACATGCCAATACGGCCTTTTAGTTTACTAAATTGCAATTTTAAATTTCCCAGGACTTTTTTCTTGAAAACGTCGCGTAACGATGACGTGTTTGTGTGACGTCACGGGCTGTTATGAATATGAGCGCTGTACACACAGCTAAAAGTCGTCTGCTTTAACGGCATAATTATACAGTATTTTGGACATCTGTGTTGCTGAATCTTTTGCAATTTGTTCAATTAATATTGGAGAAGTCAAAGTAGAAAGACGGAGTTGGGAAGCTTTAGCCTTTAGCCACACAAACACACGGTGATTCCTTGTTTAAAATTCACAGAGGTGAACGGTGATTCCTTGTTTAAAATTCACAGAGGTGAAGCTTTAGTATGGATCACAGCGGACATGGATCCCGACTACATGTCAACCAGCAGATTTCGGTGAGAAAATTGTGGTTAAAAAGTCGCCACTTACCGGATATCAGCTGAGCTTGTGCCGTCCATACAGCTGCCGTCAACACCCGGCTGTGGACATACACTTCCGACTATCAGGTACTGTTGAACTCACTAAAACACTAGCAACACAATAGAAAGATAAGGAATTTCCCAGAATTATCCTAGTAAATGTGTCTAAAAACATGTGCGTCCGTCTCAATGCAATCGCGGTTTTTTTTTTTTTAACTTTTTTTTGTTTTTTTTCCCTAGTCCGTCGCTATCAATATCCTCAAACACGAATCTTTCATCCTCGCTCAAATTTATGGGGAAATTGTCGTTTTCTCGGTCTAAATAGCTGTTTTTGTTGGAGGTTCCCATTAAAATAAATGTGAATATATGAGGAGCCCTCAACCTGTGACGTCATCGTCTGCGACCTCCGGTAGAGGCTTTTCTCCAGTTGCGAACTTTATTGTGGATGTTCTCTACTAAATCCTTTCAGCAAAAATATGGCAATATCGCAAAATGATCAAGTATGACACATAGAATGGACCTGCTATCCCCGTTTAAATAAGAAAATCTCATTTCAGTAGGCCTTTAAGAGTGTCACAACATTGCTGTTTACGGCAGACAAGCTGCTTTATGGTAGACGAAAACGTGACTGCTGTTGTTGTGTGTTGTTACCGCGCTGGGAGGACGTTAATGAAACCGCCTAACAATAAACCCACATAAGAAACCAAGAACTCACCCTTGATCATACTACAGTTATAACGTCATTGGGCAGGCACGCTGTTTATATTGTGGGAAAGCGGACGTGAAAACAGGCTGTCCTCACTCAGGTCTGCATGGAGCTGGAGGGGGCTGGCCCCCAGCTCCGCCTGAATTTCGGGAGAAAATTTGTCCCGGGAGGTTATCGGGGCGAGGTACTGAATTTCGGGAGTCTCCTGGAAAATCCGGGAGGGTTGGCAAGTATGGTGAAGGGTCGAATGCAGAAGATAATTTCGCCACACCTAGTGTGTGTGTGACAGTCTTTTGTGTCCGGTGAATGCTTTTTTTTTTAACTTTTTTGGACTCAAACTTGCAAAACAAATTGTAATTGCCCAACTGTCAAATGTCCCTCTCAGATTTCCACCTCCACCGGACATGAGGACAGACGACGGCGTGGATTAGGACCTATTTCCCCTTCCTATTTCGGCGTCACCCACTCAAGTTCCATGTGGGCTCGGCAGGACTTCTCCCCCTTGAGTGTTTGTGACGTGAAATGATGGCAGCGCGTTGCTGCGACTCGCCGCAGGACAATGAGGAGAATCGACCCACAGCTCCATCATGCGAAGTAAGAAACAGAGGAGTGTGTGTGTGTGCGCTCCAGAATGTAGATTCCATGCATTTTTTTTTTTTTTTTTTTTAAAGTGAGCGTTCATCATGTGACCCGAATCACACTGGGTTCACATTTATTTCCGACACAATCCTGGCCTCTGTGGGCGCACATTCTCGCGGGATGACCATCAAAACGTCTGCGAGCGTGTGACATGCCACACAAGTGCCATCATGTGTCGAGGAAATTTGAGACCGGGTTCTAACCTCCCCCCACCCCGGGACAAATGTTCCACAGCAAAGCACAAAGACCAGGTTTTATATTCGCGTGGCTAATCTTTGCCGGGACTCTTTTTGGCGGCGAGCGATGGCACAGGTTCATCCTTGTGCGCGCTGACTTCAGAGGTTACGTCACTCTAATCATCATCACACTGCAGCTTTGGCCCGCTTGTGCATGTCATTACAGCCCAGCGGCGCTGCCATGTTTTGGATTAACTCATCATCAGAAAATGGCAACATTGCATCGCCGCGTAATCCTCTTAGCATGTCAGAACTCGGCAAGGATGGACACATAAATCTTTGGGAACGGGGCGGGTGGTGCGCAGGAAACACTTGATGGAGCGATGCGCCTCTAATAAAATGACGAGAGAGCTTTCAGTGTGGAATATGAGCCGCCTCTCTCCCTTACACAGAGTACAATCTAATAAATGTCTCCATTAGCGTCGGTTAACCACTTCCGGTTGGCAACACGCTGGAGCTCCATAAAGCATCTTATTTTAGCTCGGGATTTGGGAGGGTTTTGGATATGCTTCCATGCCGACGTATGATCAGAAACGACTGAAAACACAAACATGCATGCCAGGCCACTGGTTAGTACATCCTGTGTTTGACATTCACCAGTTAGTTCAGCATTTTGTTGCTTATTTATTTTATTTTCAATGGCAGTTCTAGGGCTAGGCCTTTTTTAAATATTTTTAGGCCATATCGCGATACACAATATATATATATATATTGCCTTGAATGAACACTTAATGTATATAATTGTCAAATTTGGACTTGGATTTGGGTTGTTTCTTTGACGCAGAGGGAATTTGGCGTGAACGTGAGTACATGCACTGCAAAAAGTCAATGTTCAAAAACAAGAAAAAAAAAAATACAAAAATGAGGGGTATTTTATTTGAACTAAGCAAAATTATCTGCCGGGCTTCACGGTGGCAGAGGGGTTAGTGCGTCTGCCTTACAATACGGAGGTCCTGCAGTCCTGGGTTCAATTCCACGCTGAGGATCTTTCTGTGTGGAGTTTGCATGTTCTCCCCGTGAATGCCTGGGTTCCCTCCGGGTACTCCGGCTTCCTCCCACCTCCAAAGACATGCACCTGGGGATAGGTTGATTGGCAACACTAAATGGGCCCTAGTGTGTGAATGTGAGTGTGAATGTTGTCTGTCTATCTGTGTTGGCCCTGCGATGAGGTGGCGACTTGTCCAGGGTGTACCCCGCCTTCCGCCCGATTGTAGCTGAGATAGGCGCCAGCGCCCCCCGCGACCCCGAACGGGAATAAGCGGCAGAAAATGGATGGATGGATGGATGGAACACTTAATGCATATAATTGTCAAACTTGGACTTGGATGTGGGTTGTTTCTTCGACGCAGAGGGAATTTGGAACGAGCCAGGCGTGAACGTGAGTACATGCACTGCAAAAAGCAAGGTTCAAATACAAGAAAAAAAAAAAATACAAAAATGAGGGGTATTTTATTTGAACTAAGCAAAATTATCTGCCGGGCTTCACGGTGGCAGAGGGGTTAGTGCGTCTGCCTTACAATACGGAGGTCCTGCAGTCCTGGGTTCAATTCCAGGCTGAGGATCTTTCTGTGTGGAGTTTGCATGTTCTCCAGCTTCCTCCCACTTCCAAAGACATGCACCTGGGGAAAGGTTGATTGGCAACACTAAAATTGGCCCTAGTGTGTGAATGTGAGTGTGAATGTTGTCTGTCTATCTGTGTTGGCCCTGTGATGAGGTGGGGACTTGTCCAGGGTGTACCCCGCCTTCCGCCCGATTGTAGCTGAGATAGGCGCCAGCGCCCCCCGCTACCCCGAAAGGGAATAAGCGGTAGGAAATGGATGGATGGAAAATTATCTGCCAATGGAACAAGAACACTTGGCTTGTCAAGACTTTCCAAAACAAGTAAAATTAGCTATCCTCAATGAACCCAAAAATACCTTAAAATAAGTATATTCTCACTAATAACAAGTGCACTACTATATGAGTATGTGTTTTCTATTATTTCATTGAAAATAAACCACCAAAGTCCATTTGGCTGTCATCTGTTTTGATATGAGACAATTGTGTCAAAGTAATGATTTTTTTTTTTTTCATGCTTGAAATAAGAAATTATTACTTAAAAAAGGTAGTTTTTTACTTGTGAGTGTTGATGACACAGCTTTGCAACAGTTGATATTGTAGTTTCAAGCATATTTTACTCAATATAGGTCACACAATCTCAGCTACAAGCTGTAATATCTTATTGCGATCATTTAGGACCAAAACCCTTAAAACAAGTAAAAGACTCTAACATAAAATCTGCTTAGTTAGAAGAATTATCTTACGGTAAGAAAATGAGCAAATATCACCCTTATTTGAGATATTTCATCTTTCTTAGATTTCAGTTTTTGCAGTGTGTTTATTTATTTAACACTATAACTACTAAAAGACAAACAAAAAGCGCTAACGATGGAGGTAGAAAACTTGGCTATGGAAACAAACACTTGCACTATTGCATAAACTATGAACATGAAACAAAAGCTTGCACAACGGCAGAACTATGACCAACTCAAACAAAAACACTTACTGTGACGAGAAAGAGTATGAGGAAAAAAACAGCATGGATATCATTAGCAGGAGGTGATCGAGGGCGTGAAGGAGGTGAAGTTGCCAGGATGAAGTAAAGAAACAGAATGGCTTAAATAGCAGCTATGATGATTAGTGAAAACAGGTGTGAGGCTGAGGACAGGGACGTGACTAGGAGACCAGGTGGAACTAATGGGTTGGCATGGAGAGGAAAACGAACCAGGAAGTGCAAAGACAGAACTAAATGTCCGAAAAACTAAACATAACATGACCAAAACAAAACATGAACAATAGGCGTGACAATAATCACAGCAGTATGATGATTCTATGTGTCTACATTAAAACATTCTTCTTCATACTGCATTGATATATGCTCATTTTAAACTCGCATGCAGAGAGGGAAATCACAACCAAAACTGTATTTATTAAACGGTTATTAAGCAGTGGCACAAACATTCATGTCATTTCCAACACAGAAAGTGCAAGATTGTCAGAGACATTTTTAAACAAGTTATTAGTGAACTTTTGTGCATGATGTCACTAAGATGACGTATCAAAACAACACTAAATTAAAGTGCACTTTTTGTACAGAATGCCACTACAATAGTTTAAAACAGGGGCGCTCACACTTTTTCTGCAGGCGAGCTACTTTTCAATTGACCAAGTCGAGGAGATCTACCTCATTCCTATTTATAATTTATATTTATTTATTTATGAAAGAGACATTTTTGTTAACAAGTTAATGGTGTTTAATGATAATACAAGCATGTTTAACACACATAGATTCCTTTCTTTCATGAAGACAAGAATATAAGTTGGTGTATTTGATTCTGATGACTTACATTGACTGGAATTAGACAGTGGTGCTGATAACGTCCGCATTTTCAAATGGAGGAAAAAAAGTCCTCCTTTCTGTCCAATACCACATGAAAGTGGTTGGATTTGGCATCTCATTAGTCCAACTTGCATACTCGTTTTTAAACACTTTGTTATGAGAGTAGCATTTGTGTGTGGCCCTTTAATGTCTGGCAGCAGGTGAGTGACGTCAGTGAGTGTGCGGGTGGGCAAGCAAGTGAGAAAGCGGTCGCTGAGGGCGGGGGAAAAATACATTGGCATCAAACTCCGTAGCTTGCTAGCTTGTGCACGCTAGCTTTCTGAGACTCTTATTTTGTTAGCACAGGCAGGATGAAACAGGTATTTTATGGTGAAGACAGGAACTGTGCAGTCGGTCTTTAGTTTTGACAGTAGGTACGGAGTCTCTAGAAATAAAATGTGTTTCTCTGCGTCCGCCCTGTTAGTGATTTTTTTCTTAAATATGAGCTCGCAGCAGCCAGCGTCATCCCACAAGATCCTCGGGTGCCGAGAATGTCAAACAACTGATGAGAGTGAAGTCTTGGTATGATTGATGATTGCTCATTTTTATGTCTATTTTTTAATGCCTGGCTTGAGATCGACTGACACACCCTCCGAGATCGACCAGTCGATCGCGATCGACGTAATGACCACCCCTGATTTAAAACAAATAAAGTGCACTTTTGTGCATGATTTCACACAAGATATTTCAGTAACTGTCCAAAAAAATGAGCTGCATAATAGGAAATCAAATAGTGTTCGTCCTTCGCTTTGTGGTAGGTTACTGCCGACATTATCTCCTTTTGTTGTTGACTAGTTTTGGCCCCGAATGGAGATGTTGACATGCGGAGTAAGCACTCTTCATTCTCTAGCAGGCGACTTTTCAAATGATGCTACATATTAGCAGCAATGCTACTTTTGGTAGCAACGTATTTGCCCCACACTTGACAAATTACGCTTGTCTGTTCGACATATTCCCGCTTGAAGCCAAACCCCCGCCAGACGATGGACCCCCTGCTGTTTTTCTTGGGAATTAATTCTTCCTTCATTTGTTTACTAGATTCGCACCTCGTATTACCACTCGCACGGCTCCGCTAGCATCACAGCTAACGTTAACCATGCTGCTACCTCTATGCTCCGCAAGGATGTATGACGTATGTGACGTATGACGTGACAGTATGTGACGTGTGTAAGAAGGTGCGGTGCGCATTCCGTCTGTGAGAAGGAGACACAAGAAGGAGTGGGAAGAGCCTTGTAGTGAAATGCCAGCAGCTAAAAGCAATTGCGTGAGAACGTATACTCGAATATCAAACAAAACCGTGATATATCGAGTATATCGCCATAATTTGACTAATTAACAATATTAACTATATGTGTAAAAAATGCTTGTATTATCATTAAACATCTTTAACTTATTTATAATATTAACTATATGTGTGAAACATGCTTGTATTATTATTAAACACTTTTGACTTATTAACAATAACTTAATGTGTTAAAAATGCTCGTATTACCATTAAACACCTTTGACTTGTTAACAATATTAATGGTATGTGTTAAACATGCTTGTATTATCATTAAACACCATTGACTTATTAACATCCATCCATCTTCTACCGCTTGTCCCTTTTGGGTTTGCGGGGGGGTCACTGGAGCCTATCTCAGGCACCTGGACAAGTCGCCACCTCATCACAGGGCCAACAATATTAACTATATGTGTTAAAAATGCTTGAGTTATCATTAAACACATTTAATTCAGTCATTTAAATCAGCTGCTACTGACGGTCCCTGACACAAGGCTGAAGCTTAGAGGTGACAGAGCTTTCGCTGCTGCTGCTCCCAAGCTCTGGAACGACCTACCTCTGAGTGTTAGACAAGCCTCCTCTCTTCCTGTTTTTAAATCTCTCTTAAAAACATACTTTTATTCCTTGGCTTTTAACACTAAGTGATATCCATCCTGCAACGGCGCCCCATTATACACCTGCTGTGAACCTGTTTTTATGTTTTATTTATTTATTTTTTATCATGTTCTGTTTGTGTTGTGTTGTTTGCTCGGGCCTCGTATTATCTTTTAACCTGCCCATTGTACAGCGCTTTGGCTACCCCTGTGGTAAATTTTAAATGTGCTTTATAGATAAAGTTGATTTGATTTGATTAATTTGTTAACAAAAACGTATCTTTCATAAATAAATAAATATAAATTATATATATCAATGAGGTAGATCCCCACGACTTGATCAATTGAAAAGCAGCTCGCCTGCAGAAAAAGCGTGGACCCCCGACTTAAACAAGTTGAAAAACTTAAGTCGGGTGTTACCATTTAGTGGTCAATATTACGGAATATGTACTGTACTGTGCAATCTACTAATAAATGTTTTAATCAATCAATCAATCAAAAACCCCTGTTCTAACATGCTTCTATTATCATGTATATGCCAAATAATACATTGTGATACATGTCGTTATTGCAATATATATCGTGATGCAGATTTCAGGCCATATTATAAGTAGAAGTTAGTGCTTTGCTAGCCATGAGCTCATATTTAATCATGTTTACAACAACAAACACAAACTCTCCCCAACTTTCAAGCTTGACTGAGCACCCCCCGCCCCCCCCCCCCCCCCCCCCCACACACACACACACTTCTTAATGAGGCCTGCCCCCCCCCTCCTCCGGCTCGCATCATCCCGCCTCATTAATGAGGGAGGGGCGTTGTCGCTCTGTGAGTAACCCCCCTCCTTCCTCCTCTTCCTCATACACTGTGACCACCGCCCAAGCCGCGGAAACACAGCAGCCCCCCCCACCCTTCATGGGGAGAAAAACACCCTACTTGCAATAGCTCTGTTTGGGCCTTGCTCGCGATGACCCGCCATCATGCATGCTTGCACAGCAGCTTTGTATTTACATGTTGTGTTGGAGTTAATACAATATTCATAGGGTAGTATTTAAGTGTCAGAGGTAACACAATAGTATGTTGGCCAAAATCTGTCCCTGATGCTGGAATTGAAACACTTCTAGGAACATGCCATTCTGTGTGTCTGTAGCTTTAATGCTAATGAGCTGTGTGTGTGTCCATAAACTTTTGCACGTTGTCTATAAATGTACTCAGTCATCCAGGTCATTGTCATCTCAGGGAATTCAATCGGTCGCAACTGGACTGTTTGGTTGGTCTTAAAAGATGTTTCCCCTTTCATCCGAGTATGCTTCATCAGTTTGTGCTCATAGACTTACAAAACCCAAAACCAGTGAAGTTGGCAAGTTGTGTAAATTGAAAATAAAAACAGAATACAATGATTTGCAAATCATTTTCAACCTATATTCAATTGAATTGGTGCATTTATGGGTGTGCTAAGGCCCTAAATCAGGGGTCACCAGGGCACCAGGGCACCAGGTAGCCTGTAAGGACCAGATGAGTCGCCCGCTGGCCTGTTCAAAAAATAGCTCAAATAGCATCACTTACCAGTGAGCTGCCTCTATTTTTTAAATTGTATTTATTTACTAGCAAGCTGGTCTCGCTTACCTCGACATTTTTAATTGTAAGAGAGACAAAATTCAAATAGAATTTGAAAATCCATGAAAATATTTTAAAGACTTGGTCTTCGCTTGTTTAAATAAATTAATTTATTTTTTTTCTTTGCTTCTTATAACTTTCAGAAAGACAATTTTAGAGAAAAAATACCACCTTAAAAATGATTTTATGATTTTTAAACACATATACCTTTTTACCTTTTAAATTCCTTCCTCTTCTTTCCTGACGATTTAAATCAACGTTCCAGTAAATTCATTTTTTTTATTGTAAAGATTAACAAATACATTTTAATTTAATTCTTCATTTCAGCTTCTGTTTTTACAAAGAAGAATATTTGTGAAATATTTCTTCAAACTTATTATGATTAAAATAAAAAAATATATATTCTGGCAAATCTAGAAAATCTTTAGAATTTTTTGAATTTCTCTTAAAAAATTTGTTCTGTAAAATCTAGAAGAAATAATGATTTGTCTTTGTTACAAATATAGTTTGGTCCAATTTGTTATATATTCTAACAAAGTGCAGATTGGATTTTAACCTATTTAAAACATGTCATCAAAATTCTAAAATTAATCTTAATCAGGAAAAATTAGTAATGATGTTCCATAATTATTTTTTTTTTTTTTGAAAAAGATTCGAATTAGCTAGTTTTTCTCTTCTTTCTTTCTGTTGAATTTTGAATTTTAAAGAGTCGAAGTTGAAGATATACTATGTTTCAAAATGTAATTTTAATTTTTTTCCTGTTTTCTCCTCTTTTAAACCGTTCAATTAAGTGTTTTTTCATCATTTATTCTCTACAAAAAACCTTCCGTAAAAGGAAAAAAATGTACGATGGAATGACAGACAGAAATACCCATTTTTTTATGTATATAGATTTATTTCTTAAAGGTAAATTGAACAAATTGGCTATTTCTGGCAATTTATTTAAGTGTGTATCAAACTGGTAGCCCTTCGCATTAATCAGTACCCAAGAAGTAGCTCTTGTTTTCAAAAAGGTTGGTGACCCCTGCTCTAAGGGCTGCTTTTCAGCCTTGCCGTGTCCTTTTTCCTCTGCCGCTCCACCTTTTCAGAAAAGGATTTGCAAATCATTGTGTTCTGTTCCGTTATCTCTCCAAAATTGCCATTGCGATTCATTTTGCGATTTTTAAATTTAAAACATTAAAATGCATGAAGCTGCAAAAAAAAAAAAAATGACTAAAGGAAGTCATTCGTGCTGTGAATCTTTGGGGACTGCACGATTCAATTCAAATCTTGGGACTAATGAGTCGATTCAAATTTATTCACGATTCAAATCAATACTTTTTAATAATATTGTGTGCCGGCTCAATGATTAACTACATTCCTCCATAAAGGCGTGGTTGGGGGCGTGGTTAAGAGGGGAGGAGTATTGTCACATATGCATGATTGATTGATTGAAACTTTTATTAGTAGATTGCACATTTCAGTACATATTCCGTACAATTGACCACTAAATGGTAACACCCGAATAAGTTTTTCAACTTGTTTAAAGGGTCCACGTTAATCAATTCATGGTACAAATATATACTATCAACATAATACATTCATTACACAAGTTAATCATCATAGTATATACATTGAATTATTTACATTATTTACAATCCGGGGGGTGGGATAAGGAACTTTGGTTGATATCAGTACTTCAGTCATCAACAATTGCATCAACAGAGAAATGGACATTGAAACTGTGTAGGTCTTACTTAGTAGGATATGTACGGTGAGTAGAGAACATAGTGAGTTCAGATAGCATAAGAACAAGTATATACATTAGAAATACATTCGATTATTTACATTAGGTTATTTACAATCCGTGGAGATGGGATGTGAATGGAGGAGGGTATTAGTAAAGGGTTGAAGTTGCCTGGAGGTGTTGTTGTGCATGTACAGTAGATGGCAGTATTGTCCTGTTTAAGAGTGTCACAATATTGCTGTTTACGGCAGACAAACTGCTTTACGGTAGACGAAAACGTGACTGCTGTTGTTGTGTGTTGTTACCGCACTGGGAGGACGTTAATGAAATTGCCTAACAATAAACCCACATAAGAAACCAAGAACTCGCCCTCGATCATTCTACAGTTATAACGTCATTGGGCAGGCACGCTGTTTATATTGCGGGAAAGTGGACGTAAAAACAGGCTGTCCTCACTCAGTTCCGCATGGAGCTGGAGGGGGCGTGGCCTCCAGCTATGCCTGAATTTCGGGAGTCTCCCGGAAAATCCGGGACGGTTGGCAAGTATGACATTAGTAAACCCCACTCCCTCACAACCTCAAGAGCAGTGTTGGCTATTGGGTTGCAAGCCCATGCTTTTATTATTAGCTCAACAGGGACAAGCGGTAGAAAATGGATGGATGGAGTTAGCATGCTCGTCTCTCATACCGACGACCCACGTTCGAGTCCCGGGCAGAACGGAAAGCAGGGACTAAACCACACAAGTTACATATGGATAAGATCAAATCTCTTGCTATGCCCTCACACCAAAGCTTATTGCATGGAAGGGTTGCTAAGCAACCAGAAGGCCCGATGCTGATACTCCCCTCACCTTTCATCGATCGCCTTCCTCATTCCTGCTGCGAGGATGAAACCGACGGCTTTTTGTCTAAATATAGCACACCCCGCCCTTCCTCCCTCCCAGCAAGATAACCTAATTCCCTCATCTTTCAATACTGTTATTTTTTTTAGTGAGGCTATATTTAACCTGTCGGAAGATGGAATCGCTTATCAGCACAGAGAGAAGGGGAATGGAGTCTCGAAATGTGATAAGCAGGTTATGAATGAACGCATCAAAACATTTGCATGCATTTAAAAAACAAATGAGTGTGACCAGAACGTGCCTAAGGTCTACTCTTCTTTTCCCCTCCTTTGGAGACCTCGGGTCAAGATCTGGCAAGCTATTGTCTTCTCCAACCCAAAAGGAAATCCGCCTGGCCGCGCTCAAGGCCATCGAATGTGTGATATGCCCTCTTATCTTGTGCTCATGTGGAGGTGTGACGTGGGTACTCAGCATGGTTGCCCTGCATGTCGGCTGCTGAAAGCACAGCTCGGCTGCACTCACGCTGGCAGACACCGGTCGAGAAATCAACCACCGGTTTGTCAGTTAATGGCATTGGTGGCGCCTTCTAGGGACTGTGGTCAAAACGACCAATATATATCGACAAAGTTTTATAATCAACAGACAAATGCTCAATGGCTAATATGCAGTTTCTAAGTCACTGTCCATTTTTTTTTACCTGCTCAGTGGCCTAGTGTCCGCCCTGCATACTTGCCAACCATCCCGGATTTTCCCGGAGACTCCCGAAATTCAGTGCCTCTCCCGAAAACCTCCCGGGACAAATTTTCTTCCGGAATTCAGGCAGAGCTGGAGGCCACGCCCCCTCCAGCTCCATGCGGACCTGAGTGACGTGTATAAAGAGCGTGTCTGCCCAATTAAGTTATAACTGTAGAATGATCGAGGGCGAGTTCCTGGTTTCATTAATGTCATCCCAGCGTGGTAAAACAACACACAACAACAGCAGTCCGTTTTCGTCTACCGTAAAGACGTTCGTCTGCCAAACAGCAATGTTGTGACACTCATAAACAGGACAATGCTGCCATCTACTGTACATGCATGTGGTTAGAAAAACAAGGATGGACAATTCAACCCTTAACTCAACAATGAGTGGATGAGTGTTATGTGTGTGTAAATGTGTAAATAAATGAACACTGAAATTCAAGTATTTCTTGAATATATATATATATATATATATATATATATATATGTATATATATATATATATATATATATATATATATATATATATATATATATATATATATATGTATATAGCTAGAATTCACTGAAAGTCAAGTATTTCTTATATATATAGCTAGAATTCACTGAAAGTCAAGTATTTCTTATATATATGTATATATATATATATATATATATATATGAAATACTTGACTTGGTGAATCTATGAAGCTAGGTAAATATACCCCTCCCCTCTTCACCACGGCCCCCAACCATGCCCCACCCCGCCCCCAACCACGCCCCCTCCCCACCTCCTTTCTCTTCCCTGCAGGCTTTGAAAAAGACATGTTTGGGGTTGTGGAATATATTTGTATTTAGCCGACGCACGGAGAATAATGTTATTTCCGCAGCAACACGGAGGTCGGTGGAAAATAGCCGGGAAAGTACCGGGATTGCGAGCGCAAAAAAGTGACGGCTCCAAGAGTGTTATCCGGCGTCATATAGAAATATATATAGCGTTCATTGTGTGAGGCAATGCAAATTAAACAATAAAAAAAATAAAAAATAACTGTTTGAATTGGTCCAGGTTATCGGGGACTGTTGCTACTGACGGACAGGTGTCGCAGTGTGACTGCAGCCAGGCACGTAAGAATACCCTCGTGTCCAGGGCAACATCTCTGTCGCTTTCACTCATTTGCCGCTTTTCCACTAATGCAGGGGGAGGCAACCCAGAACGTTGAAAGAGCCATTTTGGATCCAAATAACACAACGCTGTCAAGCGCCATTCATATAAAAATTGCGGGCTGCGCTAACATTAAACTTTCATATTGAGCTGGGGGCCGCAAAAATTTGGGGCCGCGTGCCTGAGATCCCTGTTTTAGACAATGTATCACCCTTTTGCGTGCAGCTGTTCAGGCGTAGAAGGGTTAGCCTTAGGGATGGCTATCGTTTGCATTTCAGCCAATACGGTACCGATTCCTGGTACCTGGAATCGATACCTGTTCCGTGCAGTAACAGTTTTTGGTACTTTTACGTGTGTTCATGTGTTATAAAATATTAATTTATTTTATCAGGTGAGGATAGGGATGTAGGCCGACAGGTAAAATAAACATTTCCATTAAGGTTTTATATACATGATGCAAGGACATATGTAATGTAACAGCACATTTATAATAATAACATTTCATATTTACGTATTTTGATCATTTTAAGCACATACAGCACATTACTGTTATACAACATCACCGATTATTACTCACTGCAAACTACATTGGAGCCAACAAACATAGTAAAATATCACTTCCTGTACAATTTCGGCTGTCATTAAATGCCAACTGCTAGGATGTTCATATATTCCAATTTAGATAAAAATGACTCGGAACCCTCACAAAGAAAAAAGGAAAGTGGAACAAAGCGTCTTTTTGTGTTATTCTCGGCATATTGGGTTCTAAATTGGTTGTCAAAGTCTACCAACATCCTCGTCCTTCTACTATCCAGGTGAGAGACATGATTTATGATCCAATAATAAACTTTCATGAGCAAAGAAAGGGAAAAAGCAGTTTACCATTTGATGATGTAAACCAGTGGTTCTCAACCTTTTTTCAGTGATGTACCCACAGTGAACATTTTTTTAATTCAACTACCCCCTAATCAGAGCAAAAATAATTTGTTTGGAAAAAAAGAGATAAAGAAGTAAAATACAGCACTATGTCATCAGTTTCTGATTTATTAAATTGTAAGACATTGTGGTCTTTCTTGAACTATTTGGAAAAATAAATATAAAAATAACTAAAAACTTGTTGAAAAATAAAAATAACTAAAACCTTGTTGAAAAATAAACAAGTGATTCAATAATAAATAAAGATTTGTACACATAGAGGTAATTATCAACTTAAAGTGCCCTCTTTGGGGATTGTAATAGAGATCCATCTGGAGTCATGAACTTAATTATTTCACAAAAAAAGACGTCTTTCACATCAATATTTATGGAACATGACCACAAAAATCTAGCTGTCAACACTGAATATTGCATTGTTGCATTTCTTTTCACAGTTTATAAACTTACATTCATATTTTGTCAAAGTATTATTCAATGAACATATTTTTAAAAGATTTTTGAATTGTTGTTATTTTTAGAATATTTTTGAAAAATCTCACGTACCCCTTGGCATACCTTCAAGTACCCCCAGGGTTACGCGTACCCCCATTTGAGAACCACTGATGTAAACAAACGCTAGTGAAAGATCACGGCGCCGCTATTAATAGTCTGTCTGCGTTTGCATTTATAATAACAACATCACTAATACTTGCTTATAATTCAAGTTACAAAATGTAAATGGAGTATTGTTCGTACTCTTAGGATCTTTTTTGAGCGGAATAGAGGACCTCTCATTGGCCCTGAAGTAAGCTGACTTTTATTTACGAGTTAGAATGCATTAAAAAAATAAAATGTCTCCATCATATCTTTCACAATGATTGTGAATGATAGACAAAATTCCCCCCCCCCCACCCCCCAAAAAAATGCAGTTCCATTTTAACAATGAGCTGAACATAACTTTTGTCTAATTGTTTAATATAGATTTTTTTTTTTTTTTACTTCTGAGTCTCATTTATAGTATATATAGTAGACTTTGCATGCTTTTGCAAGTCCAAGAAGTTAAATGACAGCACATGCTAAAACGTTTCTAAAATTCTCTTGGGAGGTGAAAGGGTCTCAGTGAAAGACATAGTAGTTCTAAATGGGCCGTGCATCCAGTCTGTATCAGCTGACATTCACATACAGACCACGTTCCCTGGGCTCTTGCTGACAGCTCTGCTCGGATGAAAGAGTAACGGCTCCAACTCAATGAGAGAGTCCGCAAAATATATTTATAGGGTCATGTTTCTATGAACACCATCACGTCTGACTCCCTGTGCTCGAAACAAACTTTGCTCCTCCATTTACTTTTGCGATCGTATTCCCCCCTTCTACCTCTGCGCCGTTGTCTTCCTCTAGCCCAGGGGTGTCAAAGTTATTTTAGCTCAGGGGCCACATGTAGGAAAATCTATTCCCAAGTGGGCCGTAATGGTAAAATCATGGCATGATAACTTAAAAATAAAAGACACTTTCAGGTTGTTTTCTTTGTTTTACTTTGGGCAAAAATAGAACAAGCACATTCTGAAAACATACAAATCACAAATAATCCTCTAGACAAAACACTTCAAATTTGTTGAAAATTCTGAGGAAATTGGGTAGAGATGTCCGATATTATCGGCCTGCCGATATCATCGTCCGATAAATGCTTTAAAATGTATTATCGGAAATTATCGGTATGGGTTTCAAAATTATGGGTATCAGTTTCAAAAAGTAAAATATATGGCTTTTTAGAACGCCGCGGTCTACACGGGCGTAGGGTGAAGTATAGAGCACCGACACACCATAAAGGCACTGCCTCTGCGTGCCGGTCCAGTCATATATTATTTGCAGCTTTTCACACACACAAGTGAATACAATTCATACGTGGTCAACAGCCATACAGGTCACACTGAGGGTTGCCGTATGAACAACTTTAACACTGTTACAAATATGCGCCACACTGTGAACCCACACCAAACAAGAATGACAAACATATTTCGGGAGAACATCTGCACCGTACCACAACATAAAAACCACAGCACAAATACCGAGAACCCCTTGCAGCACTTACTCTCCCGGGACGCTACAATATACACCGCCCGCTACCCCCACCTCAACCTGCTTATGCTCTCTCACTGAGAGCATGTCCCAAATTCCAAGCTTTTGTTTTGAGGCATGTTAAAAAAATTAATGCACTTTGTGTCTTCAATAATAAATATGGCAGTGCCATGTGGGCATTTTTTTTCCATAACTTGAGTTGATTTATTTTGGAAAACCATGTTACATTGTTTAATGCCTCCAGCGGGGCATCACAACAAAATTACCCATACTAATGTGTTAATTCCACGACTGTATATATCGATATCGGTATTGGTTATTAAGAGTTGGACAATATCGGAATATCGGATAGAGGCAAAAAAGCCATTACCGGACATCCCTAGAAATTGGTGCAGTTTCAAAAACACAATGAGCTTAGACTTTGTCTCAGTGTATCTACAAAGCCAAGATTAAACTTTTTAAGTCACAGACTTTCTGGGATTGAACAAAAACACAACATGTAAACTCTTCTACCTCCTTTTTCATGTCCACGTATCAATCCAGAGCTAACTCGACAAACCGAAATGTTCTCCCGAAATGTGTTTGTCATTCTTGTTTGGTGTGGGTTCACAGTGTGGCGCATACTTGTAACAGTGTTAAAGTTTTTATACGGCCACCCTCAGTGTGACCTGTATGGCTCTTGATCAAGTATGCGTTGTATTCACTTGTGTGTGTGAAAAGCCATAGATATTATGTTATTGGGCCGGCACGCAAAGGCAATGCCTTTAAGGTTTATTGGCGCTCTGTACTTCTCCCTACATCCGTGTACACAGCGGTGTTTTAAAAAGTCATAAATTTTACTTATTGACCCCGATACCGATAATTTTGAAACCAATACCGATAATTTCCGATATTACATTTTAAAGCATTTATCGGCTGATAATATCGGCAATCCGATATTATCGAACATCACTACTTAAGATACTAAGAAATGCAGTTTATTTTCCGTATTGGAAGTGATTATTAGTTAAGGGGGATGCTAGCTGAGATAGGCTCCATCACTCCCCAAGCGGTAGTAAATGGATGGACGGATGGGGCTTCACACTGTGTATGGAGACACATAATTAGCTGTGAGACGCTTGTCGGCTAGAGATGATCGGCATGAATTGGCAATGGCCGATCGCAAACTATTTTACAAAAATCTCCACTATTATTATTTGACAGTTATTGAAATATCTTGTGTGACATCATGCACAAAAGTGCACTTTATTAGTTTTAAACTATTGTAGTGACGTTCTGTACAAAAAGTGCACTTTAATTTAGTGTTGTTTTGATATGTCAACTTAGTGACATCACGCACAAAAATGCACTCATAGCTTGTTTTAAAATGTCTCAGACAATCTTGCACTTTCTGTTTTGGAAACGACAAGAATGTATACTGATGTGATTATGTGCATCAAGTGTTAATTCAAGGCTAAGACAAAATATGGAGATATATATCGTGTATCGTGACATGGCCTAAAAATATTGAGATATTAATAAAAGGCCATATCGCCCAGCCCTAACATAAATGATTGCTTATTAAAGGCCTACTGAAATGATATTTTCTTATTTAAACGGGGATAGCAGGTCCATTCTATGTGTCATACTTGATCATTTCGCGATATTGCCATATTTTTGCTGAAAGGATTTAGTAGAGAACATCGACGATAAAGTTTGCAACTTTTGGTCGCTAATAAACAAGCCTTGCCTTTACCGGAAGTAGCAGACGATGTGCGCGTGACGTCACGGGTTGTAGGGCTCCTCACATTGTTTATAATGTGAGCCTCCAGCAGCTAGAGCTATTCAGACCGAGAAAGCGACAATTTCCCCATTAAT
This sequence comes from Nerophis ophidion, assembly GCF_033978795.1. NCBI lineage: Eukaryota > Metazoa > Chordata > Actinopteri > Syngnathiformes > Syngnathidae > Nerophis > Nerophis ophidion. Next base: position 17,482,101 of record NC_084625.1, on the reverse strand, counting down.
TTGAGCGAGGATGAAAGATTCTTGGATGAGGAAATTTAGGGTGAAGGACTAGGAAAAAAAAGGTTAATAAAAAAAAAAAAGGCGATTGCATTGGGAGCGATTCAGATGTTTTAGACACATTTACTAGGATAATTCTGGGAAATCCCTTATCTTTCTATTGTGTTGCTAGTGTTTTAGTGAGTTAAATAGTACTTGATAGTCGCAGGGGTGTGTCCACGGGTGTGTTGACGCCAGTCTCTGAGGGAAGTCACACAGCTGCAGCAGGACAGAAGCTCCGCTGATCTCCGGTAAGAGGCGACTTATTTCCACAATTTTCTCACCGAAAACTGCCGGTTGACGTGGAGTCGGGATCCATGTTCGCTTGACCGCTCTGATCCATAGAAAAGCTTCACCTCCGGGAATTTTAAACAAGGAAACACCGTGTGTTTGTGTGGCTAAAGGCTAAAAGCTTCCCACCTCCATCTTTATACTTTTACTTCTCCATTATTAATTGAACAAATTGCAACACAGATGTCCAAAATACTGTGTAATTGCGCGATGAAAAGAGACGACTTTTAGCCGTAAGTGGTGCTGGGCTAAAATGTCCCCTCCAACCAATAACGTCACAAACACGCGTCATCATTCCGCGACGTTTTCAACAGGAAACTCCGTGGGAAATTTAAAATTGTAATTTAATAAACTAAACCGGCCGTATTGGCATGTGTTGCAATGTTAATATTTCGTCATTGATATATAAACTATCAGACTGCATGGTCGGTAGTAGTGGGTTTCAGTAGGCCTTTAATACACAATATTGGAAATTACTTCAAAAAAGGTTAATACCAGGTTGTATTTGCATGCTTTTGTCACTCAATGTGTGGATCCAAGATTACTTTCCATGTTTGTTTATCTTTCAAGGTCTTTTTGTTCTTTCCATTCCCACTTGGCTCAGTGTCCAGCTCCTTCTGCCAGACTGCCCCCGTTGATCCACAAGCAAAAAAGAAAGGCGGTGCGGGAAAAGATGTTTTTTGAGGGAGGTGGTCTCCAGGATGGGGGCAGACAAGCAGAACAGAACCTGTCTAATGCTCAGTGAGGCCGAGGCGCTATATCCATTTCCACACACGCCCAAGGCAGAGAGCCCTCGACGGCGCTGGCTGCCTCCATCTTTGCTCCCTCCTGTCATGTTTTGAACACCCCGGGCTTCACGAACGACATCTTATGTCATGCACTGGCTGCAAGATGCAGATATAGATTTTTACCCTTTACCGTGTGCGAGTTTGTTGTTCATGGACTCTTATGTAACCGGGGCACTATCAGGACATAGCTTCACCCCACAGCGTCTGTGTGAGCTTTGGAGGTCCTGGCAGGAAACCGCAAATGTTTCCTGCCGCTGTCACCGGTGGAAGCGTGACAGGCGACGGAATGGGGCAGCCTGACGAAGGAATGATTTCATGAATGAAAACGAAGAACCTCGCCTGTCTAGGGGTGTAACGGTATGTGTATTTGTATTGAACCGTTTCGGTACGGGGGTTTTGGTTCGGTACGGAGGTCTACCGAAGTGTTTCCACACGGACATATTAGGTGGCGCACCGCACGTTGTGTAAACAATGCAGAGCGAGGCACAACACAGGGCATGCTAGCGGCAACCAAGCTACGACAACATGTAAAAGCCAGAGCTGGAAGACCCTCCTGCCTCATTAGGATCTCCCATTTGGGAACACTTTGGTTGCGCGATACAACAACGAAGTACGGAGGTTCGCCAACATTGTTCAGCAGCTGCTTCTGACAACACATCAAACACACTAACCCATTCAAGCAGCCTCTCCTCGGCGAGTCAGGCAGGGCTAAAGCAATAACAAATGTTTTTATAGCAGCAGATTTAATACCACATTGCATTAAAAAATGTATTTTGACCCACTTCTATGGTGGAAGAACAATGAGCCCATATATCCTCTTACTGCCAAGTTTGCCAGGCTGGGGCAGGGGGTGTTGGGGGGGAGTTAATCTGAGGCTGAGTTGACTTGAAACTGTTTAATGTTGCACTTTCTATATGGAGAAGAAAAGTTTGGTCATTTTATGTAATCTCAGCAACAACTGGAGGCAGTTTAATTTTGATAAACGTGGACCCCGACTTAAACAAGTTGAAATACTTATTGGGGTGTTACCATTTATTGGTCAATTGTAGAGAATATGTACTGTACTGTACAATCTACTAATAAAAGTCTCAATCAATCAATCAAAACAAAGCACTTTATATGTAGAAAAGTTTCGTTAAGAAACCAATTCTGAGCCTGATCTTATTTAGTTTTTATTTTATACATGTTGACCACACTAACCCTGGCAATAGACCCTGTGTGTGTATGTATGTTATGCCATTGTTTACAAATTTGGTAAATAAATAACCCCAAAAATTTATATTTTTTTGTTTTCTTACTGTACCGAAAATGAACCGAACCGTGACCTCTAAACCGAGGTACGTACCGAACCGAAATTTTTGTGTACCGTTACACCCCATATGCCTGTCTTTACGGGGCCCGTGAGATGTTGCCATTGTGGACTGGATTCATTTGTTTTTGAATCATTTCAAAGAGATCTTGGCAGTGATGCTGACTATTCCACACGTGCTACAGCAAAGGTCAATATAAAATGTTTCAAATGGCGTGCAGAGAGCCTTCAGATCCATAATTGACATGTGACTGGGATTATATTGACTTCTGGGAGGCGCTGGTGCTGCATGATGTCACGTTTGTTTACAGCGGGGCACGGTTGGGAGAGTGGCTGTGCCAGCAACCTGAGGTTTCCTGGTTCAATCCCCACCTTCTACCATCCTAGTCACCTCCGTTGTGTCCTTGAGCAAGACACTTCACCCTTGCTCCTGATGGGTCCTGGTTAGCGCCTTGCATGGCAGCTCTCACCATCAGTGTGTGAATGTGTGTGTGAATGGGTGAATGTGGAAATATTGTCAACGCGCTTAGAGTTTCTTAAAAGGGTAGAAAAGCGCTATACAAGTATAACACATTTTCCATTTTATTTACATTACATGTTAAACTAACTGCTTTTGATTGAAGCCAAACTCAATTTTAACTTTTCAGGAAAACTATCTGACACATGCATTATGTAGGGTTGTACGGTATACCTCAACTAGTATTGTACCGCGATACTAATCAATCATATTGGGTACTATACCGCCTCTAACAAGTACCGGTCCCTGTGACATTGTGACATTGCTGGTTTTAAAAGCAGACCAGCATGTTCGGCAACGCACAATCACAGAGTACTTACAAGCAGACACAGTGTGTAGACAGAAAAGGGAGAACGGATGCATTTTGGCTTAAAAACTAACAATAAAGGGGAAGTTATAACACAGTAACGCCCTCAGGAAGATGAGCTTTAAGACATGCATTCAGCCGCAGTCTTCAGTGTTTTAGATACTTTTAAATCACTAATCTTCGCCTCCATAAAGTAAATTTCTTACAAGTATCATCCCTGCAGGACGATGAATAGCTAAACATGCTTCACTACACACCGTAGCTCACCGGCGTCAAAATGTAAACAAAGGCCATGGGTGGATCTACACCTGACATCCACTGTAATGATACCAAGTACAGGATCGTATCTAGTCGATAATACTATGATTACATCGATATTTTTTTAGCATCACAAATTTTTTTTCGTTTTTTTTTTAATTGATATTATGTTTATAAAGTCAGTAAATACCTCCCTGGACACATGAGGACTTATGACCATTGTCTGATCCTGTAACTACTTGGTATCAGATCGATACCCACGTTTGTGGTATCATCTGAAACTAATGTAAAGTATCCAAACAACAGAAGAATAAGTGATTATTACATTATTACATTTTAACAGGGAATAAGCGGTAGCAAATGGATGGATGGATAACAGAAGTGTAGATAGAACATGTTAAAAGAGAAAGTAAGCAGATATTAACAGTAAATGAACATGTAGATTAATAAATTATTTTCTACCACATGTCCTTAATAATTTTGACAATAGAATAGAAAATGACACAATATGTTATTGCATACGTCGATTCTCGATACAACACGATTCTCAATTCAAACCCTTTCTTGCGAATCAGTATAATAATTATAATGAAACCTTTTCAAAACAGTTTAGAGATTATTACATGTATTTCTGGTTGCATGGAAATGGCCTAAAAATGACTAACATTTTATTTTCATTTAAAAAACATGTTTTTTACAGGTATGTATATATTAGGGTTGTTCCGTTACCAATATTTTGGTACCGGCACCAAAATGTATTTCGTTACTTTTCAAAATAAAAGGGTACACAATTTGTTTTAATTTTTGGCTTCATTTTAATTAAAAAATCTTATACTACATTAAACGTATTGTTCTTATTGAACTCAAAGAACAATTTTAGAAGATAAAAACAAAAAATTACAGGGATTAAACACATTGGGCGTTTCTTGTTGCACCCTAAGAACAATTTAAAAGTGTGTATATTAAATGTCGTCTGGATCGTGAGATCGACAGGCGGATCGGTGCGGCGTCTTCAGTAATGCGGACGTTGTACCGATCCGTTGTGGTAAAGAAGGAGCTGAGCCGGAAGGCAAAGCTCTCAATTTACCGGTCGATCTACGTTCCCATCCTCACCTATGGTCATGAGCTTTGGGTCATGACCGAAAGGATAAGATCACGGGTACAACCGGCCGAAATGAGTTTCCTCCGCCGTGTGGCGGGGCTCTCCCTTAGAGATAGGGTGAGAAGCTCTGCCATCCGGGAGGGACTCAAAGTAAAGCCGCTGCTCCTTCACATCGAGAGGAGCCAGATGAGGTGGTTCGGGCATCTGGTCAGGATGCCACCCGTACGCCTCCCTAGGGAGGTGTTTAGGGCATGTCCAACCGGTAGGAGGCCACGGGGAAGACCCAGGACACGTTGGGAAGACTATGTCTCCCGGCTGGCCTGGGAACGCCTCGGGATCCCCCGGGAAGAGCTAGACGAAGTGGCTGGGGAGAGGGAAGTCTGGGTTTCCCTGCTTAGGCTGTTGCCCCCGCGACCCGACCTCGGATAAGCGGAAGATGATGGATGGATGGATGGAAATGTCGTCTGCCATAATGTAAGATTAAATTAAAATAGAAGGAATAGATTTACTGACATTTTAATAAATGCTTCATGATTATTGTTGCTACTCTTCGTCTGTGCTTTAAGACGGATACAATCATTAGTAAATACTCAAATCAATATTTAGCTGAAAGTACACAGATAAGACATGTAGCAGGTAAAACACACATTGTTAAAGATAAAACAAAAATTTTAGCAGTTTGTTACAAAACTTAAGTCATTTCACTTGCATAAGTTTACGCTATGTGGGCAGTTTGGACTCCTCCAATATTTGGCATCAAGCCAACCAGCTGTGAGCGTGTCTACCTCTCTGTCTGTGCACAGCAGGGGAGCTAGTTAAATGCATTACTTTTAAATGTATTTTGCAGATCTGGATTATTGTTATTTAAATGTTCACCTAAGTTTGAAGCGCATGTGGTCCTGCCACCTTTGCCGCCGCATGTTTTAAAGCTCTGCTTTTTTTGTGCTAAAAAGCATCGCTTTGATCGATAGTTTTGAAGCCCAAATACCTCCATATTGCACTTCATGCACCCCTTCTTATTGACCAGTAGAATTGTCTTCATTTGCCAGTTTTCCTCTTCTCGCTGTTTCTGCTTACATGGATTTTCACGCTGTAACCATCGCAATCTATTGTCAGCCAAATTTATATCATATTTTGTTTATATTGCCCAACTAGGGCTGGACGATGTATCGATATACTCGAAATATCGCAGATTTGTCTCTGTGCGATGTAGAAAATGACTATATCGTGATATTCGGGTATACATTCTCACGCAGTTGCTGTTAGCTGCGGGCATTACACTACAGGCTCTTTTTGCTCTTGTCTGTCCTTCTCACAGACAGCAAGCACACCTTCTTACATACGTCACATACTGTCACCTCATAAGTCACATACGTATACGCCCTCGAGGAGTAGAGAGGTAGCAGCATGGGTAACGTTAGCTGTGATGCTAGTAGAGCCGTGCGAGTGGTAATACGAGAGAAAGAAGGTGCGAACCTAATAACAAATAAAGGAAGAATTAAATCCTGGGAAAAACAGCAGGGGGTACATCGTCTGGCGGTGGTTCGGCTTCAAGTGGGAATATGTCGAACAGACAACCGTAATTTGTCAAGTGTGGGGCAAAAGCGTTGCTATGAAAAGTAGCATTACTGCTAGTATGTAGCATCATTTGAAAAGTCAGCTGCTAGAGAATGAAGAGTGCTTACTCCGCATGTCAACATCTCCGTTTGGTGCCACACGCCCACACCATCAAAGTGCCGAGGCAAACATTTGCAAATCAACACCGTATGAAATATATGGAGATTTTTTTAGTTGTGATTTCCTTCTCTGCATGAAAGTTTAAAATGAGCATATATTAATGCAGTATGAACAAGAATGTTTTAACGTAGACACATAGAATCCTCATACTGGTGTGATTATATGTATCAAGTGTTCATTCAAGGCTAAGGCAAAATATCGAGATATATATTGTGTATCGCGATATGGCCTAAAAAAATTGCAATATTAAAAAAAGGCCATATGCCCAACTGTGCCTCAACTTTTTCTGATCACTCTTCAATGACTTACGAGTAATTAGTAAACATTTTTCTTGATGGTGGCCATGTTGTTCATTTTATCGAGCTTAAATATTAAGCACACGTCCTTGTCAATCCTCTCAAATCTAGTGGTACCGCAAAGATTTGATTCATTATTTAAGTACGATGTTTTATTTCCTTATATTCAAACCCAGTGTTGATGTACAAACTGTGTGTAATGTTACAGTGTCCAAAATATTGGATATACTTTGCCTTGTGTTTAATGAATACTTAGGCCTACTACGCCACTGTATTTCAATGTTGCTCATTCAGGTGGTACTTAGAGAGCAAATAGTTTTCTGAGGTGGTACTTGGTGAAAAAAAGTTTCAGAACCACTGCCCTAAAAGTGTGTACTTTGGTGAAACTCGGAAATTGTCATCTCTGGGATCATGTTTTGTTTGAGTTATGTTCTGTTTGGTTTTTGGAATCTTTTTAGTTCCTGCTTTTTCACTCCCTTGTCTTGTTTCCATGGTTACCCATTAGTTTCACCTGTTCAACGTTTGGACTCACACACCCGTCACCAATCATGTCACTGTTATTTAAAGCCTGTCTTTTTCTGTTGGTCAGTGTGGCGACATTAACTCTGTTGGACTTCTGCTACCGATGTTACCCATGCTACCATAGTTCCATGCCAAGTTAATTTTTTGTCTGTTTTCATGTCACAGTAAGTGTTTTCGTTTTCATGTCCATAGCTTTTGCCCAAGTGCTAGTTTATTGTTTTCAAAGCCAAGTTTGTTCTCCGCCTTGTGCGCGCCTTTTGTTTGCACCCTTTGTTCCTTTTTTATAGTAAAATTAAATCATGTCCCTACCTTCACGTCATGTCCACTTCAATTTCTTTGCATCTCGGTAAAACAAACCCTACCATAGTCCACGTCTTGACAGAAACAACCTCAAGTTACAGAGGCTGTTATAGTAGAGCGCATACACATGTGGGAGAAATTTCAAGTCAATCCGACTGGGGGTTTAATAACAGCACCTACATGTTGGGTTTTTGTAAGAAAAACGAGCAATGCAGTCATGGTGCATGTTGTTTCTTGTGTCATTTCCGAGATAAGCCCTTCCGATTGCTCCTGAAACTGTTTTGTCAAAGAGGACTATCATCCAAAGATAGCCTGAAGGTTTGGACTGATAATTCTGCCTGCTCGGTGGAAATGACGCAACATCCAAATCAAGCCCATGTGAAGATAGTATGATATTTGTAGGAAGGCGGTGGGAGAATTATTGTAGGGGAGGGGTTTGGAATGATTGATGGCTAACCCAAAGAGGGTTTGTTTAAAGAGTTTAAAGTGGAGCCTGAGGCTGACATGTGTGGTCTTTCAAGTGTGTTGCCTCTAAATCAAGTTATCACTCATCCTGTCTTCACCTCGATGAGATTTAGCACTCAAAAAGACAATCGTACTGCTCCTTGTTGGACATCTTTGACCCCGGCATCCTTGTCTTGCAGTGACACACTCAAGGGTTATTAAAATGCATGAAGATCTTAAACCCCCTGCCCCGGGCTAACTTCTCACCGCTAATTGGTTGTAGCACTTCATCTCACAGCGCGTCTCGCTGATGAAGCCGCAATCGCAACCATCTGGGTGTCAAAGGGGGAATGTAAACAACCCGAGACAACTACTAGTTACTGGCACCCGGTAGTTGTGCGCGGAAGTGAATTTCCGGACATGTTTTTAGCAGAGGAAGTAATGTTGGAGAACTGGGGGTTGGGTATCGTCTATGCAGGACGAGGAATATCTGTAATGATACCAACTACAAGAGAGTCTCTAGTCCAGGGGTCAGCAACGCGGTGCCCGCGGGCACCAGGTAGCCCGTAAGGACCAAATGAGTCGCCCGCTGGCCTGTTCAAAAAATAGCTCAAATAGCAGCACTTACCAGTGAGCTGCCTCTATTTTTTAAATTGTATTTATTTACTAGCAAGCTGGTCTCGCTTTGCTCGACATTTTTAATTCTAAGAGAGACAAAACTCAAATAGAATTTGAAAATCCAAGAAAATATTTTAAAGACTTGGTCTTCACTTGTTTAAATAAATTAATAAATGTTTTTACTTTGCTTCTTATAACTTTCAGAAAGACAATTTTAGAGAAAAAATGCAACCTTAAAAAGGATTTTAGGATTTTTAAACACATATACCTTTTTACCTTTTAAATTCCTTCCTTTTCTTTCCTGACAATTTAAATCAATGTTCAAATAGATTTTTTTTATTTTTTATTGTAAAGAATAATGAATACCTTTTAATTTAATTCCTCATTTTAGCTTTAGTTTTTTCGACGAAGAATATTTGTGAAATATTTCTTCAAACTTATGGTTAAGATTCAAGCCACGGAGGAGCCAATAGTCGCAGCTGCCTCTTTGACAGTTGCAGAAGGAACGACACGATATCTACGGTAAGAGCCGACTTATTACCACAATTTTCTCACCAAAACCTGCCGGTTGACATGTGGTAGAGAACCATGTTTGCTTGACCGCTCTGTTCCATCGTAAAGCTTCACCGTCATCTTCAGGGAATGTTTGTTTTGCTACAGCCGACCGCAATCCACCGCTTTCCACCAACATCTTTCTTCTTTGTAGTCTCCGTTATTAATTGAACAAATTACAAAAGATTCAGCAACACAGATGTCCGGAAATCTGTGTAATTATGCGATTAAAGCAGAATACTTATAGCTTGTATCGGGCTGGAAGAACATGTCCGCTACAACCAGTAACGTCAAGCATACGCGTCATCATTCCGTGACGTTTTCAACAGGATACTTCGCGGGATATTTAAAATTGCAAATTAGTAAACTAAACCAGCCGTATTGGCATGTGTTGCAATGTTAATATTTCATCATCGATATATAAACTATCAGACTGCGTGGTCGGTAGTAGTGGGTTTCAGTCGGCCTTTAACAGGTGCATGAGTCCAAATGAACCAGGTACGTGACATGATGGTTGAAAACTAATTGGTAGTCATGGTGACAAAACAAACAAGAGTGTGCAAAAACAGGAACGAACGGGGTCAAAAAACAGAACATAACTAAACAGAACATAAATGGGTTTTACTTGTATAGCGCTTTTCTACCTTCAAGGTACTCAAAGCGCTTTGACACTACTTCCACATTTACCCATTCACACACTGATGGAGGGAGCTGCCATGCAAGGCGCTAACCAGCACCCATCAGGAGCAAGGGTGAAGTGTCTTGCTCAGGACACAACGGACGTGACGAGATTGGTACTAGGTGGGGATTGAACCAGGGACCCTCGGGTTGCGCACGGCCTCTCTCCCACTGCGCCACGCCATCCCTCATGATCACAAAGACATGACATATGGCAAGTAGTAAAAATTGTTGTTTATTTCAACTGGTGCCCCTAAAATACGCATAGAGGCCATACATTGTTTTATTTGAAAACTTAATTAATCGGAGAAACTTATTGAGCACTAAGATAATCAATCAATCAATCAATCATCAATCAATGTTTATTTATATAGCCCCAAATCACAAATGTCTCAAAAGACTGCACAAATCATTACGACTACAACATCCTCGGAAGGACCCACATAAGGGCATGGAAAACTCACACCCAGTGGGCAGGGAGAATTCACATCCAGTGGGACGCCAGTGACAATGCTGACTATGAGAAACCTTGGAGAGGACCTCAGATGTGGGCAACCCCACCCCTCTAGGGGACCGAAAGCAATGGATGTCGAGCGGGTCTAACATGATACTGTCAAAGTTTAATCCATAGTGGCTCCAACACAGCCGCGAGAGTTCAGTTCAAGCGGATCCAAGACAGCAGCAAGAGTCCCGTCCACAGGAGACCATCTCAAGCGGAGGCGGATCAGCAGCGTAGAGATGTCCCCAACCGATACAGGCGAGCGGTCCATCCTGGGTCCCGACGAGCGGTCCATCCTGGGTCTCGACTCTGGACAGCCATTACTTCATCCATGGTCATCGGACCGGACCCCCTCCACAAGGGAGGGGGGGACATAGGACAAAGAAAAGAAGCGGCAGATCAACTGGTCTAAAAAGGAAGTCTATTTAAAGGTTAGAGTATACAGATGAGTTTTAAGGTGAGACTTAAATGCTTCTACTGAGGTAGCATCTCGAACTGTTACCGGGAGGGCATTCCAGAGTACTGGAGCCCGAACGGAAAACGCTCTATAGCCCGCAGACTTTTTTTGGGCTCTAGGAATCATTAATAAGCCGGAGTCTTTTGAACGCAGATTTCTTGCCGGGACATATGGTACAATACAATCGGCAAGATGGGCTGGAGCTAGACCGTGTAGTATTTTATACGTAAGTAGTAAAACCTTAAAGTCACATCTTAAGTGCACAGGAAGCCAGTGCAGGTGAGCCAGTACAGGCGTAATGTGATCAAACTTTCTTGTTCTTGTCAAAAGTCTAGCAGCCGCAGTTTGTACCAACTGTAATCTTTTAATCGATAGCTGCAGCCCTACACCATTAAAATTATATAATCCATATCTGTATCATTTAGTATTTACTAGAAGAGGGAATCTTTGACATAGCTTCAAGAAGGAGGGAGGCACTTCGGTGCAGCCTTCCTCGACGGGAGAGGTGAGATAGTTTCATCCCGGGCTGAATCCTGCATTGCGTCCGTGCTCATTTAGCTGCAGAGGCGAGTGCAGGAAAGTACAGACCGCCGGTGCTCTGTCATGTCGCAGTCAGCTGCGTAACCATGGCGATGCCAGGTGCACTTTCCAGTGACGGACGCTGTCTCTGGTTTTCTCGATATTTCCTTGATGATCCCACACTGGAATCATTAACGTAAGGTAATTGAGGCAGACGACGCCAACATACCCGCTGGGCTGACAGATGGGCATGGAGACGCACCTCGTGCCTTCTCGTCCCCCGACACCCTCCCCGCCTGCCGGCGTGGCCTTGTGGACCCCTCCGTCAAGATGTCTAACCTTAAAGTTCTCGACTGCATGATTAACAACAACTGGAGCCTGGTGTGTGATCTCTACTGTGCCTGGAACAATCAGGTCAGTCTTGAAGGGAAGTGATAATCAAGTGTTTGTCCCGCACTGCGTGATGTCACTGCTGTCCTCTGGTGCTCTCTTGGGGGGTTCCAGGAAAGGCATCCCCGATATCTGCTGTATTAATAGCTGGCATTCATCGAGCAAGTGGAAGTGGAAACTGTGGCGTGCCTGGCATGCTGACCTCTGGGTGTCCCTCTCGGCGCTTGCGGCCCATGCGGTCTTATTAAATGTGGCTTAATAAGTTACCCAAGTGACTCCAATCAAAGCGACTTAAGAATGCTTAACTTTTGGTTTAACTTTTTTAAAAATGTATCCGACGCTATACAGTGGGGCAAAAAAGTAATTAGTCAGCCACCGATGGTGCAAGTTCTCCCACTTAAAATGATGACAGAGGTCTGTAATTTTCATCATAGGTACACTTCAACTGTGAGAGACAGAATGTGAAAAAAAATCAAGGAATTCACATTGTAGGAATTTAAAATAATTTATTTGTAAATTATAGTGGAAAACAAGTATTTGGTCAACCATTCAAAGCTCTCACTGATGGAAGGAGGTTTTGGCTCAAAATCTCACGATACATGGCCCCATTCATTCTTTCCTTAACACGGATAAATCGTCCTGTCCCCTTAGCAGAAAAACAGCCCCAAAGCACGATGTTTCCACCCCCATGCTTCACAGTAGGTATGGTGTTCTTGGGATGCAACTCAGTATTCTTCTTCCTCCAAACACGACGAGTTGAGTTTATACCAAAAAGTTCTATTTTGGTTTCATCTGACCACATGACATTCTCCCAATCCTCTGCGGTATCATCCAATTTGGTATAAACTCAACTTGTCGTGTTTGGAGGAAGAAGAATACTGAGTTGCATCCCAAGAACACCATACCTACTGTGAAGCATTGGGGTGGAAACATCATGCTTTGGGGATGTTTTTCTGCTAAGGGGACAGGATGATTGATCCGTGTTAAGGAAAGAATGAATGGGGCCATGTATCGTGAGATTTCGAGCCAAAACCTCCTTCCATCAGTGAGAGCTTTGAATGGTTGACCAAATATTTATTTTCCGCCATAATTTACAAATAAATTATTTTAAATTCCTACAATGTGAATTCCTGGATTTTTTTTTCACATTCTGTCTCTCACAGTTGAAGTGTACCTATGATGAAAATTACAGGCCTCTGTCATCATTTTAAGTGTGAGAACTTGCACAATCGGTGGCTGACTAAATACTTTTTTGCCCCACTGTATATCTAAATGATCAAAGTCCACTCGAGGAAGGGGACACATACAGTAAGCCAGTGTTTTTCAACCTTTTTTAAGCCAGGTCAAAATCCGTAGGCACCTCACCACACAGAAACCATAACAAAATTTAACTCAGCAGCCGATATTGACAGTAAAAAGTTCTCGCAAGTGTTGGATATGAATTCAAACCATAAGCAAGTATGCATCACTATAGCTCTTGTCTCACGGCCTGTCACATCTTACCGTGACTTATTTGGAGTTTTTTGGTGTTTTCTTGTGTAGAGTGTTTTAGTTCTTGTCTTGCGCTCCTATTTTGGTGGCTTTACATGTCTTCCTTTAAGCGCTATTCCTCGCACCTGCTTTGTTTTAAGCAATCAAGACTATTTAAGTTGTTGCTATTCTTCTTTGTTGATTGTCATGTCATGTACAGATGTACTTTGCGGACGCCTTCTCAGCTCCACACGCTGCAAGTCTTTGCTGTCGTCTAGCATTCGGTTTCTGTTTACTTTGCAGCCAGTTCAATTTTAGTTTTGTTTTGCATAGCCTTCCCTAAATGCCTACTGAAACCCACTACTACCGACCACGCAGTCTGATAGTTTATATATCAATGATGAAATATTAACATTGCAACACATGCTAATACAGCCTTTTTAGTTTACTAAATTGCAATTTTAAATTTCCCGCCAAGTGTCCTGTTGAAAACGTCTGTATGATGACGCATGCGTTCGACATCTCGGATTGTAGCGGACATTTTTTTCCAGCCCGATCCCAGTTATAAGTAGTCTGCTTTATTGGCATAATTACACAGTATTCTGGACATCTGTATTGCTGAATTTTTTGCAATTTGTTCAATTAATAATGGAGACGTAAAAGAAGAAAGATGTAGGTGGGAAGCGGTGTATTGCAGCTGCCTTTAGCAACACAAATACAGCTGGTGTGTCCTTGTTTATAATTACCGAAGGTGAAGCTTTACTATGGAACAGAGCGGTCAAGCGAACATGGATCCCGACCACATGTCAACCGGCAGGTTTCGGTGAGAAAATTGTGGTAAAAATTTGGCTCTAACCGTAGTTATGAGCGGAGCTTGCGTCCTCCTGCAGCTGCTGACTATTACACTGGCGGTCACCACACCCGTGGCCACACCCCTCCGACTTTCAGGTACCATATAATCTCACTAAAACACTAGTAACACAATAAGCAGATAAGGGATTTTCCAGAATCATCCTAGTAAATGTGTCTAATAACATCTGAATTGCTCTCAATGCCTTCGCCTTTTTTTTTTCTAGTCCTTCACTCTCACTATCCTTATCCACGAATCTTTCATCCTCGCTAAAATTAATGAGGAAATTGTCGCTTTCTCGATCCGAATCGCTCTAGCTCCTGGTGGCCCTGATTGTAAACAATGTGAGGATGTGAGGAGCCCTACAACCAGTGACGTCACGCGCACATCGTCTGCTACTTCTGGTGAAGGCTAGGCTTTTTTATTAGCGACCAAAAGTTGCGAACTTTATTGTGGATGTTCTCTACTAAATCCTTTCAGCAAAAATATGGCAATATCGCAAAATGATCAAGTATGACACATAGAATGGACCTACTGTCCCCGTTTAAATAAGAAAATCAATCAATCAATCAATCAATGTTTATTTATATAGCCCTAAATCACTAGTGTCTCAAAGGGCTGCACAAACCACAACGGGCCACATAAGGGCAAGGAAAAACTCACACCCAGTGGGACATCGGTGACAGTGACAATGATGACTATGAGAAACCTTGGAGAGGACCGCATTTCAGTAGTGTTTATAAAAGTGTTTTAGTAGTGCCTATAAGAGTGTTTCAGTAGTGTGTTTGTGAGAAGATTTCAGTTGTTTATGTGAGAGTATTTCAGTAGTGTTTATAAGAGTGTTTCCCTAGTGCCTATAAGAGTGTTTCAATAGCATGTATAAGAGTGTTTCAGTAGTGCGTATAAGAGTGTTGCAGTAGTGTGTATAAGAGTGTTTAAGTAGTGCGTATAAGAGTGTTTAAGTAGTGCGTATAAGAGTGTTTCAGTAGTGAGTAAAAGAGTGTTTCAGTAGTGCATATAAGAGTGTTTCAGTAGTGTGTGTGTGTGACGAGAAGATTTCAGTTGTTTATGTGAGAGCATTTCAGTCGTGTGTACAAGTGTTTCAGTAGTGCGTATAAGAGTGTTTCAGTAGTGCCTATAGGAGTGTTTCAGTAGTGTGTATAAGAGTGTTTCAGTAGTGCCTATAAGAGTGTTTCAGTAGTGTGTGTGTGAGGAGAAGATTTCAGTCTCATTTCAGTAGGCCTTTAAGCTTCAATGCCTTTTCTTAGTGGCACTCCCCTTTTGTTAACTTTTGGTTTAAGCATTAGACACCTTTTTACCCGCTGTCGTATGCATATTTTGATCACGACAACAAACCTTGTTCCCGACATCTACAAAACAATCAGCTACCTGCTGCCACCTGTTGATATGGAAGAGTATAACACGGTTACTCTGCTCTAGACAGCACCGACACTCATCAACGGCACAATATTTGCAAATTATAATAACTGGTTTGCAAAAAATATTTGTAACCCAAATAGGTGAAATGACATAATCTCCCACGGCACAGCAGACTGTTTCTCACGGCACAGAGGTTGAAAAACACTGCAGTAAGCAATGGTGCATATTGATGTGTCTCAAATACAGTGCTCTTTGTGGTGTCCTATACTGTCCGTACAGTCTTGCGGTTTTGGTCTATTCACGGGACACTCACAGGCAGCTCATTGTCGCCCCGTCCCGTCTTTTCATTTGAATGTAAGGAGTACAGAGGGCTTCGCCGTGTCGGGCCGTGCTTCCCCCAGCCTTTGCCCTAATTCAATTTCGGGAGTGCTGGAAATTGTTTGAGTCCCGCACGGAACTGATAGGCCTCTGTTTGGGGCGAGGCCACTTGCCGTCTGAGGTGCTGAAGACGGGGCCTTTGTGCGCCGGAGGACTCGTGAAATATTTACAGGCAAACACCTGGTGGAAGAGGAGCCGGGGAGGTACAACAGTGGTGGCGCCCATAACAAACATAGAGTTCTGGTAATGAGGTTTTTATGAGGTACTGTTTAGAGATCGACCGAAATGTGTTTTTCAGGGCTGACACCGGTTATTAGTAGTCAAGGAGGCCGATAAATATTTGGAGCCAATTATAATTTGCTGTAAAAGACAGCCAAACATACCAAGTACCATATTTTCGGGAGTATAAGTCACTCCGGAGTATAAGTCGCACCTGCCGAAAATGCATAGTAAAGAAGGAAAAAAACATATATAAATTGCATTTTTGGGAAAAATGTATTTGATAAAACCCAACACCAAGAATAGACATTAGAAAGGCAATTTAAGATGAATAAAGAATAGTGAATAACAGGCTGAATAAGTGTACGTCAGTGGTCCCCAACCTTTTTGTAGCTGCGTACCGGTCAACGCTTGAAAATTTGTCCCGCAGCCCGGCGGGGGTCTTTTTTTTAAATTTTTGTCATGAAAAAGTAAGGGGTTTTTTTTAGTTGGTGCATTCATTGTAAGTGAATTTTGTGTTTTTTATGTTGATTTAATAAAAAATAAAAAATAAAAATACATTTTAAAATTAATAAAAAATTATTCTGCGGCCCGGTGGTTGTGGACCACTGGTGTACGTTATATGACGCATAAATAACCAACTGAGAAGGTGCCTGGTATGTTAATGTAACACATTATGGTAAGAGTCATTCAAATAACTATAACATATAGAACATGCTATACGTTTACCAAACAATCTGTCGCTCCTAATTGATAAATCCCATGAAATGTTATACTTCTAGTTTTCTTACATGAATGAGCTGAATAATATTATTTGATAGTTTTTGGTAATTTGTTAATAATTTCACACATTAGTCGCTCCTGAGTATAAGTCGCACCCCCGGCCAAACTATGAAAAAAAACTGCGACTTATAGTCCGAAAAATACGGTACCGTCAGTAAACAGCTAGACCTGGCTTTATGTTTGTTTTTAACATGTTCTTAGGAAGCGTCAGACTAGTAGTGACATCATTTGTTATGCGGCGCTAATGTTGGTGTTAATTTAGCACCAAAAAACATCAGGGGATTTCACAAACACCTTTATTATGTGTGTCTAAGAGGAGCATTGACATTTGCATTTCAAAGTAAAACAAATGTCTTGCAAAAATTGGTAGAAATATGGGATTTCTCTACATCACAATTAGGGTTGCTAGCAACTAACATCCATCCGCAGTCGGCAGTGTTTTAGCTACTTCAAAATCACTAATCCTGATCTCAATGGTGACAAGTAAAGTAAGTTTCTGAAAAGTGTCATCCCTGCAAGACGAGGAATAGCTAAACATGCTTCACTACACACCGTAGCTCAGCGGCATCACAATGTAAACAAACGCCATTGGAGGATCTACACCTGACATCCACTGTAATGATACCAAGTACAATAGCGTATCTAGTCTATACTACTATGACTACGTTGATTTATTTGGCATCACATGTTCTTTTGTTTTAAAAAAAATCACATTATGTTTATAAACTCAGGAAATATGACCAATATATGATCCTGTAAAATTACATGGTATCTGATTGATACCCAAATTTGTGGTATCATCCAAAACTAATGTAAAACATCCAAACAACACAAGAATAAGTGATTATTACATTTTATAAGAATGGCAGATAGAAGATGTTAAAAGAGAAAGTAAGCAGATATTAACAGTAAATTAACATGTATATTAATAACTCATTTTTTACCACTTGTCCTTAATAATTTTGACAAAATAATAGAATGGAAAATGACAATGTTACTGCATATGTCAGCAGACTAAATTTGCCTACTACTAAAAGACAAGTTGTCTTGTATGTTCACTATTTTATTTCAGGCCACACTTGCAATAAGAAACATATGTTTAATGTACCCAAAGATTTTTTTTTTTTTTTTAAATAAAGCCAATTGCAATTTTTTTGTGATCCCCTTTATTTAGAAAAGTATCGAAAAGTACCGAAAAGTATCAAAATAATTTTAGTACCGGTACCAAAATATTGGTATCGGGACAACACTAACAACAATCCAGAAACTCGCCATCTATTAAATTTTATAAAATGTTATAGCAGTTTATAGATTTAATACATTTAATACATTCTTGTAAGGAACAATTCTGGGATCCTTCACATATAGCTTATAGTTCAGACATTTTTCAAGCTGGCTGTTACAAAAAGTATGAGAATGTGTGAGCTGCTGCCTCCTCTTCTATACTTATCTGGTAGTCTCCTATTTGTCGTCCGTCAATGTTGTGTTGTTATTTGATTTAAACTCTGTACCCTCTTTTAATGAGCCCACACTACAAGTGTTGCGGACAGAGGCTTGTGGACCAACTCAATCCTTGCAGTATGGAAAATAAACAAAACGGGGAAGGGAAGACTCCAGAAAAATCATAGTAGACGTACAGTAGGTGACCAGCACAGCAGGAGGGAGAGAAAGGTATGTAGCTGACAAGAAAAATACACCAAAAACAAATGTCTACTGTACAAGTATTTACTGTACATATACAAACCCTGTTTCCAAATGAGTTGGGAAATTGTGTTAGATGTAAATATAAACGGAATACAATGATTTGCAAATCCTTTTCAACCCATATTCAATTGAATGCACTACAAAGACAACATATTTGATGTTCAAACTCAAACTTAATTTTTTTTAGCAAATAATAATTAACTTATAAATTCATAGCTGCAACACGTGCCAGAGTAGTTGGGAAAGGGCATGTTCACCACTGTTACATCACCTTTTCTTTTAACAACACTCTATAAACGTTTGGGAACTGAGGAAACTAATTGTTGAAGCTTTGAAAGTGGAATTATTTCCCATTCTTGTTTTATGTAGAGCTTCAGTTGTTCAACAGTCTCCGCTGTCGTATTTTACGCTTCATAATGCGCAACACATTTTCGATGGGAGACAGGTCTGGACTGCAGGCGGGCCAGGAAAGTACTCATATTCTTTTTTTATGAAGCCACGCTATTGTAACACATACTGAATGTGGCTTGGCATTGTCTTTCTGAAATAAGCAGGGGCATCCATGAAAAAGACGGCACTTAGATGGCAGCATATGTTGTTCCAAAACCTGTATGTACCTTACAGCATTAATGGTGCCTTCACAGATGTGTAAGTTACCCATGCCTTGGGCACTAATGCACCCCCATACCATCACAAATGCTGGCTTATGAACTTTGCGTCAATAAAAGTCTGGATGGTTCGCTTCCCCTTTGGCCTGGATGACACGATGTCGAATATTTCCAAAAACAATTTGAAATGTGGACTCATCAGACCACAGAACACTTTTCCACTTTGCATCAGTCCATCTTTGATGATCTCGGGCCCAGAGAAGCCGCCGGTGTTTCTGGATGTTGTTGATAAATGGCTTTGGCTTTGCATAGAAGAGCTTTAACTTGCACTTACAGATGTAGCGACAAACTGTATTTAGTGACAGTGGTTTTCTGAAGTGTTCCTGAGCCAATGTGGTGATATCCTTTAGAGATTGATGGTTTTTGATACAGTGCCGTCTGAGGGATCGAAGGTCACGGTCATTCAATGTTGGCTTCCGGCCATGCCGCTTACGTGGAGTGATTTCTCCAGATTCTCTGAACCATTTTGATGATATTATGGACCGTCGATGTTGAAATCCCTAAATTTCTTGCAATTGCACTTTGAGAAACGTTGTTTTTAAACTGTTTGACTATTTGCTCATGAAGTTGTGGACAAAGGGGTGTACCTCGCCCCATCCTTTCTTGTGAAAGACTGAGCATTTTTTGGGAAGCTGTTTTTATACCCAATCATGGCACCCACCTGTTCCCAAATAGCCTGCACACCTGTGGGATGTTCCAAATTAGTGTTTAATGAGCATTCCTCACCTTTATCAGTATTTATTGCCACCTTTCCCAACTTGTTTGTCACGTGTTGCTGGCATCAAATTCTAAAGTTAATGATTATTTGCACAAAAAAATGTTTATCAGTTTGAACATCAAATATGTTGTCTTTGTAGCATGTTCAACTGAATATGGGTTGAAAATTATTTGCAAATCATTGTATTCCGTTTATATTTACATCTAACACAATTTCCCAACTCATATGGAAACAGGGTTTGTATAATTTTTTTTTTTTTTTTTGCTGATATTGGACCGATACCCAATATCTTTATCGGGACACCCTTAATATGTACGGCCATATTTACGCAATTTTTTTTTTCTTACTCCAAATTGCACTGAACCTGACTCTCATCCAACTTATTTCCTGTCCTGACTCCTGATTTCTACAGCAAACTAGTGTCTACTAGCTTTTTACACTTTGTTGTGATGAGTTGGGACAAAACACGAGGGGTTTAACCAGGCCAAGCTGCGCTGACATGAGCCCACTGGCAGGAAAACCTCAAAGAGCAACTGTGATTAATAATTCATACATGAGGGGACCAATTATACCGATCATCCAGGCGGGGGCACCCAGGGGACCATAATTGGTGCACCTGCTCTCACAGTCCCTAAAGGGTCTGGAGCAAGGTGGCAGGTTGCATGTAAGGATGGTGTCCTTGTCCGCCGGCTGATGAACTCGGAATGTCGGGGGACAACTTCCCACCTTACCAATTACCCCCATGTTGGACAGAGCCACACCCAGCACAGCAAGACCCCGAATCAAAGACTTAAATGCGAGATAAGTCCCTATCTGTCAATTTGTACCATGTTGTATGGATTTTTTTTTTTTTTTTTTTTACACTCAGTCCCTTCTTCTTCTGGGTTGTCTGATCTGGGTTTTGTCTGACCCTTTCTCTGCGCTCTCCTTCCATCTCATTCCTCCTTTGTGGAGAAGCATTCCATCCAGGCTGTTGGCCCGCACAATCGCCGCCACCATTAGCATATGAAAGCAGCCCAGTGGCAGTGAATACCGCAAGGAAAAAAAAAAAGGGGAAGGGGGGAGGAAGAAGTGTCATAAAACTTCCAACACAATCCCAAGAAGACATCAAAACTTTTCTCTTCGCACATGTGGCAGGTATTTCCCGTTATGCCTTATATTCCGTGCTACTGTACCTATTACTATTATTATTATGATTATTATTATTACAGTTTTGTACTTGGGTTGTGCGATACAAACAAATATACGATACAAATTATTAATGCTATCGTTAGATTGTGATAATGCATGACAGATTTTAGCTGTATCCCACAAATTGGACAGCAACTAGTCAACGGAAGCAATCTCAACCATTTGCTAATGTCCCTCCACGGTGCAAAGCCACTTCAAAGTCAGCAAACCTTGTCTTCATGGCAGCAAATAAACAGATTTTACAAGTATCATTATCACTGGAGGATGAGGAATAGCCAAACATGCAACACTATATACCTTAAAACAGTGGTTCTCAACCTTTTTTCAGTGATGTACCCCCTGTGAACATTTTTTTTTTAATTCAAGTACCCCCTAATCAGAGCAAAGTATTTTTGGTTGGAAAAAAAGAGATAAAGAAGTAAAATACAGCACTATGTCATCAGTTTCTGATTTATTAAATTGTATAACAGTGCAATTTTTAGTGGTCTTTCTTGAACTATTTGGAAAAAAAGATATAAAAATAACTAAAAACTTGTTGAAAAATAAACAAGTGATTCAATTATAAATAAAGATTTCTACACATAGAAGTAATCATCAAGTTAAAGTGCCCTCTTTGGGGATTGTAAGAGAGATCCATCTGGATTCCTGAACTTAATTCTAAACATTTCTTCACAAAAAAAGAAATCTTTAACATCAATATTTATGGAACATGTCCACAAAAAATCTAGCTGTCAACACTGAATATTGCATTGTTGCATTTCTTTTCACAGTTTATGAACTTACATTCATATTTTGTTGAAGTGTTATTCATTAAATATATTTATAAATGATTATAGAATTGTTGCTATTTTTAGAATATTTTTGAAAAATATCACGTACCCCTTGGCATACCTTCAAGTACCCCCAGGGGTACGCGTTCCCCCATTTGAGAACCAGGATATGCTAACAGCTAACCGCAAGCTACAGCGCTTAAATGTAAACAAAGGTAGGTAGATCGATACATATATGGACAAGCACCAAGTATAGTTTCAACATAAGTTCGATACTACAGTGGTAGTTTTTGTTATCAAAAACAAATTTTTTTTGTTATTGTTTACAAACTTGGGACATAAGTCCCTGCACACAGGGAGGCTGTAAGGGCAAAAACCATCAGAGCCAGTTGTAGTAAATCATTTAAAAATCTTTAATTACTATTGTTTCGCCGCAATCCTGTGTTTTTGTTTTGTTTTGAATCGATAACAAAAATTGTAGATTAGGCCAAAACGTATGTAAAGTATCCAAAAAACGGAAGAAATAGTGCCTATGACATTTCAACAGAAGTGTACATAAAGCCATGCCACAACAGAAAGTAAGCATTATAAAATAAAAATAATAATAGTTCTGACAATATATTACAACCAGACGTTTTGCAATATGAAATGGTTCTATTATCATTGACATCTAAATAATATATTGTAATATTTATCGTTATAACAATAGGCTGCATATTGCGATTGTAGACCATGTTACCCATCCCCTTTTGTACACTGGTTACCTGTTATGCGAAATGGACATTTTTATTGTTGTTGTGACATTAAAATGAGCCCCTAGAGCCTGTTTATGAGTAGCAAATAGCCGCCTCATTCCACTTTTGAGAGAAGAGGTGCTCAAACGGTCCCTTTGGAAATAGCATTTTCTCAAAATCTCTATTGTTCTCAATCATTATGAGGGATAAGAACACAAGGTTTTTTTAAATAAATATCGTCTCATTCTAGATGGCTAGCAATGCAGCAAATGGGAGCAATTTATTCTTCTTCTAATCACTTTAAAAATGCATTCAAAAACCGTCAACAATACTTCATTTACGTTCCACAACCCGTATGATAACCAAGCTCAAGCAACATTGTTATTGTAAGAGCGAACACTAAGGAACTCTTTCTAGTAACACATCGACATGCTAACTACAGCAAGAGATAAGTTAGCTTCTACGTCAACACATTTAATTGTGTAATGCACAATATTGTGTGATAGGACAATAACCTGTACTGACTGAAAAATCATATTACAGTATCCGTAAAGTATTAACCTACATTTCATGTTTTTTGTTTGTACACAGTTAGCTAGATAGCATATGTACTGTAGTTGTAATAACGCGCATGACGTGCTGCGTGTATCATGGTCAATGATACACGATGGACTCACTCGATAGACAGTTGTTCCGTCTAGTTCAGCTGGCTGGGGATGTTTCCTGTTGATTTTGGGTTAAGCACTCCATTTATGTCAAAATAGCTTGTCTCCAAGTTCCACATTTTTAGTGTAGTTGCTTTCACATTAGGGATGTCTGATAATGGCCTTTTTGCCGATATCCGATATTCCGATATTGTCCAACTCTTAATTACCGATACGATAAATACAGTTGTGGAACTAACAAATTATTATGCCTGATTTTGTTGTGATGCACCCGCTGGATGCATTAAACAATGTAACAAGGTTTTCCAGAATAGATCAACCCAAGTTATGTAAAAAAAAAAAATGCTAACATGGCACTGCCATATTTATTATCGAAGTCACAAAGTGCATAATTTTTTTTAACATGCCTCAAAACAGCAGCTTGGAATTTGGGACATGCTCTCCCTGAGAGAGCATGAGGAAGTTGAGTTGGGGCGAGTAGGGTGTAGCGGGGGGTGTATATTGTAGCGTCCCGGAAGAGTTAGTGCTGCAAGGGGTTCTGGGTAATTGTTCTGTTGTGTTTATGTTGTGTTACAGTGCTGATGTTCTCCCGAAATGTGTTTGTCACTCTTGTTTAGTGTGGGTTCACAGTGTGGCGCATATGTGTAACAGTGTTAAAGTTGTTTAAGCGCCCACCCTCAGTGTGACCTGTATGGCTGTTGACCAAGTATGCGATGCATTCACTTGGGTGTGTGAAAAGCCGTAGATATTATGTGATTGGGCCGGCATGCAAAGGGAGTGCCTTCAAGGTTTATTGGCGCTCTGTACTTCTCCCTACGTCCGTGTACTCAGCGGTGTTTTAAAAAGTCATGAATTTTACTTTTTGAAACAGATACCGATAGTTTTGAAACCGATACAGATAATTTCCGATATTACATTTTAAAGCATTTATCTGCCGATAATATCAGCAGTCCGATATTATCGGACATCTCTATTTCACATCACTCTCTCGTCTTCGGTTGGTTCCAACGGCTCACCCTCTTCTTCATGCTCGCTTCTATAACCAGTAGTTCATCCTCGGTATATTTAGCTTCAAAAAGATAAGGTTGTGACTACTTACTGTCCAAAAATAGTTGTCTTCGTTGTCTGTTACCAAGTGTGACATGATTGGAACACACGCGCGTTTGATCCCGGAAGTAGGAACAAACATTTGAAGCCAAAAGTCAGACTTTCGCTTCTATGGAAACAGAAATCAATGTGAGGGAGAAATCAGTCCCGGAAATTACATGCTATATATACTTGCAGTGTGAACTACACTTTTTGTATTTAGAATGTATTATTCACAAGGCTTCTGTAACATATACAGTATGTTTTTCTTTTGCATTCTAACTCAAATAATAGTTTGCCAAGTTCTCAGTTTCTAAAATATAGAATTAACTTTTACCAACTCAGCAACAGCAGCAGGATACCGGCTCACTATGTCAATATGGCAGCGTAAGGGCGGTATAGCTCGGTTGGTAGAGTGGCTGTGCCAGCAACTTGAGGGTTCCAGGTTCGATCCCAGCTTCTGCCATCCTAGTCACTGCCGTTGTGTCCTTGGGCAAGACACTTTACCCACCCCCTCCCAGTGCCACCCACACTGGTCTAAATGTAACTTAGATATTGGGTTTCACTATGTAAAAGCGCTTTGAGTCACTAGAGAAAAGCGCTATATAAATATAATTCACTTCACTTCACAGTTAGCTCTCTGTGATCAATGCGCCGCTAAAAAGAGATAGTCTGCGTTATAATAACAAGATCGCCAATACTTGGAGTATTGTTGGCGCTTTTAGGATGGTTATTTAGAGAGTTTCATCAGCGGAATAGAGGAGCTTCCATTGACTCTATTGTTAGCTGATTTTTGCTTTATGATTTAGAACAGTGGTTCTTAACCTTTTTTCAGTGATGTACCCCCTGTGAACATGTTTTTAATTCAAGTACCCCCTAATCAGAGCAAAGCATTTTTGGTTGAAAAAAAAGAGATAAAGAAGTAAAATACAGCACTATGTCATCAGTTTCTGATTTATTAAATTGTATAACAGTGCAAAATATTGCTCATTTGTAGTGGTATTTCTTGAACTATTTGGAAGCAAAGATATAAAAATAACTAAAAACTTGTTGAAAAATAAACAAGTGATTCAATTATAAATAAAGATTTCTACACATAGAAGTAATCATCACCTTAAAGTGCCCTCTTTGAGGATTGTAATAGAGATCCATCTGGATTCATGAACTTAATTCTAAACATTTCTTCACAAAAAAAGAAATCTTTAACATCAATATTTATGGAACATGTCCACAAAAAATCTAGCTGTCAACTCTGAATATTGCATTGTTGCATTTCTTTTCACAGTTTATGAACTTACATTCATATTTTGTTGAAGTATTATTCAATAAATATATTTATAAAGGATTTTTGAATTGTTGCTATTTCGAGAATATTTTAAAAAAATCTCACGTACCCCTTGGCATACCTTCAAGTACCCCCAGGGGTACGCGTACCCCTATTTGAGAACCACTGTACTAGACCACTTGTCTTTTAGTACTAAGTAAACAAACAAAGGCTCCTAATTAGTCTGCTGACATATGCAGTAAACAAATTGTATAATTTATCATTTTATTATTTTGTCAATATTATTAAGGACCTGCGATGAGGTGGCGACTTGTCCAGGGTGTACCCTGCCTTCCGCCCGATTGTAGCTGAGATAGGCGCCAGCGCCCCCGAAAGGGAATAAGCGGTAGGATATGGATGGATATTATTAAGGACAAGTGGTAGAAAATTAATTATTAATGTACTTGTTCATTTACTGTTAATATCTGCTTACTTTCTTATTTAACATGTTCTTTCTACACTTCTGTTAAAATGTAATAATCACTTATTCTTCTGATGTTTGATGCTTTACATTAGTCTTGGATGATACCACAAATTTGGGTATCAATCCGATACCAAGTAGTTGCAGGATCATACATTGGTCATATTCAAAGTCCTCCTGTGTCCAGGGACATATTCCCTGAGTTTAAAAACATTATATACATTTAAAAAAAAAAAAGGAAGAAGATGTTGTGATATAAAATATTGATATAATCATAGTAGTATCAACTAGATACGTGCCTGTACTTGATATCATTACAGTGTATGTCGGGTGTAGATCCACCAATGGCGTTTGTTTACATTTTGATGCTGGTGAGCTACGGTGTGTGGTGAAACATATTAAGCTATTCCTCGTCCTGCAGGGATGATACTTGTAAGAAACTCAATTTATTTGTCGCCATGGCGACCAGGATGAGTAATTTAGAAGTAGCTAAAACATTGCCGACGGCGGATGGACATTAGCTGCAGGCTAGCTAGCCATGTCTTGAAGCACCTCTTCCTGAAGACGTTTCAGTGTTATAACTTCACCTTTATCTTTAGTTTTTAAGCCAACAGGCATCCATTTTCCCTTTTCTGTCTACACGCTGTGTCTGTCTACACGCTGTGTCTGGTTGTAAGTACTCTGTGATTGTTCGCTGCCGAACATGCTTGTATGCTCGTAAACCAGCAATGTCACGACGTGACTTCGACGCGGGCACGGAGGGGTGCAGGACCGGTACGTTTCAGAGACGGTATAGTACCAAAAATGATTCATTAGTATCGCGGTACTATACTAATACCGGTATACCGTACAACTAATATAAACACAACTTAAGATAGGCCAAAATACAAACCCCGTTTCCATATGAGTTGGGAAATTGTGTTAGATGTAAATATAAACGGAATACAATGATTTGCAAATCATTTTCAACCCATATTCAGTTGAATATGCTACAAAGACAAGATATTTGATGTTCAAACTCATAAACTTTATTTTTTTTTTGCAAATAATAATTAACTTACAATTTTATGGCTGCAACACGTGCCAAAGTAGTTGGGAAAGGGCATGTTCACCACTGTGTTCATCACCTTTACTTTAAACAACACTCAAACGTTTGGGAACTGAGGAAACTATTTGTTGAAGCTTTGAAAGTGAAAGTCTTTACCATTCTTGCTTGATGTACGGCTTAAGTTCTTCAACAGTACGGGGTCTTGTCATATTTTACGCTTCATAATGCGCCACACATTTTCGATGGGAGACATGTCTGGACTGCAGGCGGGCCAGGAAAGTACCCGCACTCTTTTACTACGAAGCCACACTGTTGTAACACGTGGTTTGGCATTGTTTTGCTGAAATATGCAGGGGCGGTCATGATAACGTTGCTTGGATGACAACATACAGTATGTTGCTCCAAAACCTGTATGGAGCATTCAGCATTAATGGTGCCTTCACAGATGTGTAAGTTACCCATGCCTTGGGCACTAATACACCCCCATACCATCACAGATGCTGGCTTTTGAACTTTGCACCAAAAACAATCTGGATGGTTATTTTCCTCTTTGTTCCGGAGGACACCACGTCCACAGTTTCCAAATATAATTTGAAATGTTGACTCGTCAGACCACAGAACACTTTTCCACTTTGCATCAGTCCATCTTAGATGATCTCGGGCCCAGCGAAAACCGGCGGCGTTCCTTTGTGTTGATAAATGGCTTTCGCTTTGCATAGTAGAGTTTTAACTTGCACTTACAGATGTAGCGACCAACTGTAGTTACTGACAGTGGTTTTATGAAGTGTTCCTGAGCACATGTGGTGATATCCTTTACACACTGATGTCGGCTTTTGATGCAGTACGACCTGAGAGATCAAAGGTCCGTAATATCGCTTAAGTGCAGCGATTTCTCCAGATTCTCTGAAACTTTTGAAGATTTTATGAACCGTAGATGGTAAAATCCCTAAATTCCTTGCAATAGCTCGTTGAGAAAGGTTGTTCTAAAACTGTTCGAAAATTTGCTTACAAATTGGTGACCCTCGCCCCATCCATGTTTGTGAATGACTTAGCATTTCATGGAAGCTGCTTTTATACCCAATCATGGCACCCACCTGTTCCCAATTAGCCTGCACACCTGTGGGATGTTCCAAATAAGTGTTTGATGAGCATTCCTCAACATTATCAGTATTTATTGCCACCTTTCCCAACTTCTTTGTCACGTGTTGCTGGCATCAAATTCTAAAGTTAATGACTATTTGCAAAAGAAAAAAATGTTTATCAGTTTGAACATCAAATATGTTGTCTTTGTAGCATATTCAACTGAATATGGGTTGAAAATGATTTGCAAATCATTGTATTCCGTTTATATTTACATCTAACACAATTTCCCAACTCATATGGAAACGGGGTTTCCATCCATCCATTTTCTACCGCTTATTCCCTTTTTGGGGTCGCGGGGGGCGCTGGCGCCTATCTCAGCTACAATCGGGCGGAAGGCGGGGTACACCCTGGACAAGTCGCCACCTCATCACAGGGCCAACACAGATGGACAGACAACATTCACACTCACATTCACACACTAGGGCCAATTTAGTGTTGCCAATCAACCTATCCCCAGGTGCATGTCTTTGGAAGTGGGAGGAAGCCGGAGTACCCGGAGGGAACCCACGCATTCACGGGGAGAACATGCAAACTCCACACAGAAAGATCCCGAGCCTGGGATTGAACCCAGGACTGCAGGGCCTTCGTATTGTGAGGCAGACGCACTAACGAAACGGGGTTTGTAAGAAGAATATTCTTTAAAAAATGTTAATGTTGTTGTTGTTGTTGCAATGCAGTGAAGCCGCGATATCCAAAGTGTGATGTAGCGAGGGACTGCACAGTGTATACGTAAAAAGTGGACCCAAGCAAAACAAGCAAACACGGCACTCATGACCCGGTGAGATATGCTTTTAAAAAAGCACCAGCATATTTTTGACCTCCTGCAGAGACGAATTAATATTTACACACACAGTGCAGTTCTAACCTGGCCATAGATTATACACAAGTAGGTCACATTTGATACCCTGCAAGAAATCCTCCTCTTTTTTTTTTTGTTTTGTTTTGGATACGACTGCTGCGTCAACGGGGCTTTCATGACACGCTCAGCCGGCGGCCATATATTTCAGCCTCAGCAGTTTGGCTCGTACGGCGAGAAAAGGCGGCGTGAGCAGAATGCTGATTCACCTCATACTGTCACCGTAAAGCAACCCCCATCCCCCTCCTTCTCCACAACACATAATCCCTGTGACATATGTGAACGAGGGGCGGGGTGGGGTGGGGGGGGGGGGGGTGTCGGGGGGTTGCCACCTGGCAACAGCTTGGGGCGTAACCTTGGCGACACACCGATGCACCGCTCCGGTTATTATTTTATGAGCGCGCCCGGAAAGAGAAACACTGGAGGATGCTCGCTGAAGCTCGACTGGAGGAAACGATGCGGCTCTTTGGTGCAATGGGGCGGAGCCTGGCTTGTGGGCGGAGCAAGAGATCACATGTGAACTGAAAGTGTTACGTCGCCATTTATAAACGTGCAGCTCTTTTACCCAACCCCCCCATTGGTGCTCTCTCTTGGCAATTATTAGGGACTAATCCCCTCTGTTCTGAATCCATAACATGTCAGTCACCCTTTCATTTCATTCATTCATCAATTAGGTGCGTCTCTTTTGCTAGCCTCTGTGTCTCGAGGCATCCCGGCATTAAATTGGCCTCTCTCTCTCTCTGTCTTTCCGGCATTCTCCACACCTCCAAATCGCGCGGCGATTCATTAATCAACGGTGATGAATTGAGCCGAAAACCAGTCTGACAGCGCCAAGAATGGAGGTCACCGGTGGAAGATGGTGCCAAATGTTTTTGTGTGCACATCCTTGGCCATTTTCTAGCCTTTAGCACACAAACGACATCCATCTGTTCCTCCCTGGTTGTATTTTTTTTTTTTGCAAAAACAGAAAAAAATAAAGTCATGCCAGAGAGAGTGGCTCACGAGTTGATGAGGGTTTATTGTGGCGAAGGACACTCCCTCCCCGTCTTATTTGGGGCCCGGAGTGTTGCACGGTAAACAAAAGGAGGAGGGTGTCGACCAGAAGGAGATCCTTATGTCGAGGAGGTGCAGTGACACATGCTAAGAGAGATGAGGAGCTCTTATTGTTTCCAGCTGGTTCCGGGTGTGGTCGCTGTAGTCCCTCGGTCTCTGACCTGTCTGCCAAATGTAGTTTTTTTTTTTTTTTCATGCACGGGGTCAGAAAAATGACTAAAAATAATGGTGATTACTCCGGATTTTCCGAATAAACACCTTGGGCTGCCAACATTAGCGCCACTTTTAGGACGCAGTGATGACATAATCGACATTTTGAGTTGGTTTTGTGACCGAAAAGAAAGAAAACTGAAAAAAAGTCCATTTGTGCAAGCAAACGAATATTGATTTGCCTGGTTACAAAGTGTGAGCAAAGTGCGGCCCGCTGACCATTTTTTAACGCAACCCCCCCCCCCCTCTGCGGCACATTCTAAAAATAAAAAAGTGGAGTTAAAACGCAAACAGGTGTACTGTAATGAGAAAACGTTAAAATGTTGACACTAGGTTTGTACGGTCTACCGTTATTAGTATAGTACCGCGATACTAATGAATCATATTCGGTACTATACCACCTCTAAAGAGTACCCGTCCACCCCCGCCCTTGTTGTGACGTTGTGTCAAACATATATATATATATATATATATATATATATATATATATATATATATATATATATATATATATGTATATATATATATATACACATACATACATATATATATATATATATATATATATATATATATTATATATATATATATAATATATATATACACACACACACACATATATATACATATACATATATACATACATATAAATATACATATACATACATATACACATACATACATATAAATATACATATACATACATATACAGTATATATATATATATATATATATATATATATACATATACATACATATAAATACACATATACAGTATATATATATATATATATATATATACACATACATATACAGTATATATATATATATATATATACACACACACACATTTATATGCATATACATATATATACATGCATATAAATATACATACATATACACATACATACATATAAATATACATATACATACATATACAAATACATACATATAAATATACATATACATACATATACATATACATATACATACATATACAGTATATACATATACAGTATATATATATATATATATATATATATATATATATATATATATATATATATACACATACATATACAGTATATATATATATATATATATATATATACTCACATACTTATATAGCCCTAAATCACGAGTGTCTCAAAGGGCTGCAAAAGCTACAGTGACATCCTCAGCTCAGAGCCCACATCAGGGCAAGAAAAAAAACTCAACCCAATGGGATGACAATGAGAAACCTATATATACATATATACACACACACACATATATATATATATATATATATATATATATATATATATATATATATATATACACAAACATATATATATACACACACACACATATATATATATATATATATATACACACAAACATATATACACACACACATATATAATATATATATATATATATATATATATATATATATATATACACACACACACACACACACACACATATATATATATATATATATATATATATATATATATATATATATATATATATATATGTTTTAAGATTAACATTTACGGATGGATCTGAAGATAGTATAGCGATTCAAGTTAAGGGACGGCGTGGCGCAGTGGGGAGAGTGGCCGTGCTCAACCCGAGCGTCCCTGGTTCAATTCCCACCTAGTACCAACCTCGTCACGTCCGTTGTGTCCTGAGCAAGACACTTCACCCTTGCTCCTGATGGGTGCTGGTTGGCGCCTTGCATGGCAGCTCCCTCCATCAGTGTGTGAATGTGTGTGTGAATGGGTAAATGTGGAAGTAGTGCCAAAGCGCTTTGAGTACCTTGAAGGTAGAAAAGCGCTATACAAGTACAACCCATTTATTTAAAAAAAATATATATTTCTTATTTTTAACAGTTTTTGGAGTTGGGCCCTTTTTGATCCACAAGACCTTTAATATATAATATTTTTAACCTGTCATTGCTCAAACAATAATAATGAATCAAAGTCAATGTTGTTATAACTTATTGACGTATTTAAGGCTCCACTGACTTCACATCAAATATTCCGCTTTGAAGTATTGTTTCGAGGGGAGAAACATCTCATATTTTGTGTTTTTATCATAAAAAAAAATAGGTTTTCTTTGACTAAAAGAGCAAAAAACCCTAACATAACAAAAATCTACCTTTTTAATAAACGTATAGATCTGAAGTCGATCTAGACATTTAAGTGTTGAAAGTAAAAAAAACAACATGAATTACTTTTAAAACTTTTATGACTAAAACCTTTTGTGGTCCACATAATATTTTAAGATTTACCAAACAGAAAAAAATCGCCATAATGTATTGGTTTTGAAATAAAAAAATATCAAAATGGCCTCCGCATTATTAGATTTTCTGTGTGCGGTCCACAATGGAAAAAGTTTGGACACCCCTGGATTACATAATACGATGCTAAATGCATTCTTTTGCAAGGACGAAGATCACGAAAGTGTCACTGACAGCCTCACAGCCACAAAATTTATAATCTAAAAACCGTAGTGCTTAACTCTTAACCGCGCTGTCCTTTTAGGTGCATTTTTGGGGGTTTTCCCTCCATCTCATTATTCAATTAAAGTAGTAAAACCTCAAGCTTGACATTAAAAACCGCACGGTACATCCCCTGTTGGGCCCGGCAGCAGTGAAGATCATCTGCGGGGAGCTCCATCCGTACCGATTAGGATCTCGGCCTGGTTTCCATTTGCAAGAGAATGATGCCTCTCTACGGGTTTCTGTAGTAAAAAACTAAATTCAGGTTTTGGAAGGCCGATGGAAAGCTGCGGGTTGGCAGGTGTGGAGCGGACAGAGAATTGACACAGGTGGAGACCTTTCAAGCAACATGAATACGCATGCTTTTGTTTTGTTAGCCTTTTAAAAGTCCCAGACTGCCGTGCCAGTGGTAGCTGGGTTGCATCAATACCCACATGCTACACGTCCTCGTAATCACAAGAACGTCAGCAACGAGATTACTTTAGAAAACAAGACAATTCAAACCACAAGCAGTTAAACGCCGTAAAACAAGCTATCAAAGTCTAGAGCAGCAAATGCCGTGAATAACTCCATAAAACTAAATACTGATGTGACTCAGCATCGTTTGAAAGCTAACACTTCATTCAACCAAACAAGCGACTTCATTTACAACAGGCCTGGGAAATTATTTTGACTCGGGGGCCAAATTTAGAGGAAAAAATG
This sequence comes from Nerophis ophidion, assembly GCF_033978795.1. Lineage (NCBI taxonomy): Eukaryota > Metazoa > Chordata > Actinopteri > Syngnathiformes > Syngnathidae > Nerophis > Nerophis ophidion. Next base: position 17,448,617 of record NC_084625.1, on the reverse strand, counting down.
TGTCTGGGGGCCGGTTGATCTATTTTTAGTAAAACTAATACAAAACCTCACAATTAAGTATGATTGAATGCTAAAATTGGTATGACAGACCGCCTTAAAAACGGAATGGAATTTTATGTTTTTCTATGAACGATAAAACCTTGAATATTGAGAACATATGAATGTCACACAACCTCTCAATCGACATATTTTACAAATGCAACAAACTCTGGGAAATATGAACGTGAAGGGTAAAAAAACAAAAAACATCTACAATCTGATATATGTGATATATCCCTAAGCTTCACGGTGGCAGAGGGGTTAGTGCGTCTGGCTCACAATACGAAGGTCCTGCAGTCCTGGGTTCAAATCCAGGCTCGGGATCTTTCTGTGTGGAGTTTGCATGTTCTCCCCGTGAATGCGTGGGTTCCCTCCGGGTACTCCGGCTTCCTCCCACCTCCAAAGACATGCACCTGGGGATAGGTTGATTGGCAACGCTAAATTGGCCCTAGTGTGTGAATGTGAGTGTGAATGTTGTCTGTCTATCTGTGTTGGCCCTGTGATGAGGTGGCGACTTGTCCAGGGTGTACCCCGCTTTCCGCCCAATTGTAGCTGAGATAGGCGCCAGCGACCCCGAAAGGGAATAAGCGGTAGAAAATGGATGGATGGATGGATCACTAAGCTTTAGAACTTTCTTGTAAAAATCTCCTTCCACGTCTGTCCCTGAAAGCCACCTTTCAGGCTGGCCGCTCTGGAAACACTCTGTGGAAACTCTCCCCACCCACACTGCTTGGTGCCTCGTCTGACCTACTGTGACGTAGATTACCATAGTAACTAGTAGGGTTGTACGGTATACGGGTATTAGTATAGTACCGCGATACCATTGAATCATATTTAGTACCATGCCGCCTCTGAAAAGTACCAATCCGCCACACCATAAGATTTTTTGTTACAATTAAGACAATAATGCAATTTTTTCTAGTCTCCTTTATTTAGAAAAGTATCGAAAAGTATTAAAATAATATTGGTATCAGGACAACACTGGTCACTAAAATATCATGCAAAAGTGCAGATTCCAACCATTGAAATATGTTGTATATATAGTTCAAGACTCATGGTCATTTTTAAACATCACTGCACATCATAATGGCAGCTACACTTTCCATCTTAAAGAGCTAAAAAAAATATTTGGGAATGTACGACGGGCCAGATTGAAAAGCTTAACGGGCTGCATGTGGCCCCCGGGCTTTAATTTGCCCAGGTCTGATTTACAACGTAACCATGAGCATAGATATGTACATTTTCACATCAAAGTACTAATTATAAATGTAACGGTATGAACATTTCATATCACGATTATTGTGACCAAAATTGTTTTGTTAAAAAAAATGACATGAAAGAAAAAAGCAGACACACGACAGCCGATACTTTCCTCGGCAGAAGAAACATTGACTATTATCCCGGCTTTTTACGACTTATTTGAGTGTTTAAATCTTCAGTTTTCATTTTTAAAGGGTTTTAAATGTTTGTATTAGGAGTACAGCTTGGAGGTTCAATGTGCACAATTGAATAGCTTAAATGCACCCAATCCTTTCCCTCGGGAGGTGTTTAGGGCATGTTTCACTGGAAGACCCAGGACACGTTGGGAGGACTATGTCTCCCGGCTGGCCTGGGAATGCCTTGTGATCCCCCGGGAGGAGCTGGATAAAGAGGCTTGGGAGGGGGAACTCTGGGCTTCTCTGCTTAGGCTGCTGCCCCCGCGACCCGACCTCGGATAAGCGGAAGAAAATGGATGGATGGATGGACACCAATGTGTTTATTAGGGGTACACGTTAAAATTTGATTTACTGGGCTCGAATTTAACCGCGGCAACTGCGACCTCCCTCGTCTTTCGCCGTAACGCCACAAAAAATTGACCAATATTTGCGACAAACACATGCCGTGACCGCCCTTGACTTTTTACTTGTTAATGAACGAGGCGTGTAATGGTAAACGGTATAATGATAATTTGTGATAAAATACCCGACGGTTAGTAATACCGTAGAATTTTTTAATTACCGAAAAATTATTAATGCATTTTCGGCAACATCAAGTCAGGCGCATGGGCACTAGCATTGTTTGGCTTGATAATCATGGCGGACCAAAGGACACCGACTTTGCTGCGGAGATTCCTCCTCCAAGTAAACAGAGCCAAACACCTGGTTCAACGTCATTTCCCCTCGCTTCCAGGCGTGCGTTTAAGAGTGCACTGCTGTGTTTGTATGGAATGCAGCTGAAATAGGCACCATGAGCGTTCCTGTTCTGAAACCCTGTACACTGTTTGTTTGTCTAATCTTGAACGGGTTTGTGCTGAAAACAAAGTTTTGTTGTACTTGAGCAATGACAATACAGACCTATCCTACTTTGGTAATCTGTTGCAAAAGGTCCGTCAGAGATCAATCAATCAATCAATCAATGTTTACTTATATAGCCCTAAATCACTAATGTCTCAAAGGGCTGCACAAACCACTACGACATCCTCGGTAGGCCCACATAAGGGCAAGGAAAACTCACACCCAGTGGGACATCGGTGACAATAATGACCCAGTGGGACGTCGGTGACAATGATGACTATGAGAACCTTGGAGAGGAGGAAAGCAATGGATGTCGAGCGGGTCTAACATGATACTGTGAAAGTTCAATCCATAATGGATCCAACACAGTCGCGAGAGTCCAGTCCAAAGCGGATCCAACACAGCAGCGAGAGTCCCGTTCACAGCGGAGCCAGCAGGAAACCATCCCAAGCGGAGGCGGATCAGCAGCGCAGAGATGTCCCCAGCCGATACACAGGCAAGCAGTACATGGCCACCGGATCGGACCGGACCCCCTCCACAAGGGAGAGTGGGACATAGAAGAAAAAGAAAAGAAACGGCAGATCAACTGGTCTAAAAAGGGAGTCTATTTAAAGGCTAGAGTATACAAATGAGTTTTAAGGTGAGACTTAAATGCTTCTACTGAGGTGGCATCTCGAACTGTTACCGGGAGGGCATTCCAGAGTACTGGAGCCCGAACGGAAAACGCTCTATAGCCCGCAGACTTTTTTTGGGCTCTGGGAATCATTAATAAGCCGGAGTCCTTTGAACGCAGATTTCTTGCCGGGACATATGGTACAATACAATCGGCAAGATAGGATGGAGCTAGACCGTGTAGTATTTTATACGTAAGTATTAAGTAGATCACCATTTTGCTACGGTTCTTTTTTGTACCCAATAGGGTTTCTGGCAGTCGCAACTTTCTTTGGTCCCATGGTTGAATCATCAACATGTGGGATTCTTTGTTTTGGGGGACTAGTTTGTTAGGCACTATGTTTAACCGTACAATAACTAAGACTGTATACAAAAATCAGGTAAAAATTATGGCAAAAAAATTTAATCAGAAATTGAATTATATGAAAAGTGAGGCAGGTACAAGTATAAATCAAAATGTCCGTGGTAGGCCCAGATTCCTCTTAACCGTTTGCGCAGCTTACAGCGGGGTTGTTCTCCCAGGAAGGCAGACGGCGTGCAGGTAAAAACAGGATTTAATTATCAAAGCTCAAAGAGGTACAAAAAATTGGAAAACAAGGCGAAGGCACAACGCACTGATCGCACTTGGAGCTAAAGTAACACTTAGCATAAACTATGGACAAGGCAAACTTACGTTCACAGATTTTACGTAGACTAGGCATGGAGCGAACAATGACGTCAGACCGAGTGTGGCGAACAACGTGAATAAATAGCTAGTGGCTAATGGCCTAGTGCAGGGGTGGGCATTACGTCGATCGTGATCGACTGGTCGATCTCGGAGGGTGTGTCAGTCGATCTCAAGCCAGGCATTAAAAAATATACATAAAAATGAGCAATCATCAATCATACCAAGACTTCACTTTCGTCAGTTGTTTGACATTCTCGGCACCCGAGGATCTTGTGAGATGACGCTGGCTGCTGCGAGCTCATATTTAAGAAAAAAATCACTAACAGGGCGGACGCAGAGAAACACATTTTATTTCTAGAGACTCCGTACCTACTGTCAAAACTCTAAAGACCGACCGCACAGTTCCTGTCTTCACCATAAAAGACCTGTTTCATCCTGCCTGTGCTAACAAAATAAGAGTCTCAGAAAGCTAGCGTGCACAAGCTAGCAAGCTACGGAGTTTGATGCCAATGTATTTCTCCCCCGCCCTCAGCGACCGCTTTCTCACTTGCTTGCCCACCCGCACACTCACTGACGTCACTCACCTGCTGCCAGACATTAAAGGGCCACACACATATGCTACTCTCATAACAAAGTGTTTAAAAACGAGTATGCAAGTTGGACAAATGAGATGCCAAATCCAACCACTTTCATGTGGTATTAGACAGAAAGGAGGACTTTTTTTTTCCTCCATTTGAAAATGTGGACGTTATCAGCACCACTGTCTAATTCCAATGACTGCAAGTCATCAGAATCAAATACACCAACTTATATTCTTGTCTTCATGAAAGAAAGGAATCTATGTGTGTTAAACATGCTTGTATTATCATTAAACACCATTAACTTGTTAACAAAAATGTCTCTTTCATAAATAAATAAATATAAATTATAAATAGGAATGAGGTAGATCTCCTCGACTTGGTCAATTGAAAAGTAGCTCACCTGCAGAAAAAGTGTGAGCGCCCCTGGCCTAGTGGTTAGAGCATGGGTGTCAAACTCTGGCCGGCGGGCCAAATTTCACTTGGCCCTTGAGGCAATATCAAATTAACATTAGAGCTGGCCCGCCGCTGTAACACCGCATTCACCGCTAATACTCTCACTTGCCAACCCTCCCGATTTTCCCAGGAGACTCCCGAAGTTCAGTGTCCCTCCCCAACAATATTGGGGGTGGGTCTTAAAGGCACTGCCTTTGGCGTTCTCTACAACCTGTCGCCACGTCCGCTTTTCTTCCATACAAACAGCGTGCCAGCCCAGTCACATAATATATGCGGCTTATACACACACACAAGTGAATGCAAGGCATTCTTGGTCAACAGCCATACGGGCCGTATAACAACTTTAACACTGTTACAAATATGCGCCACACTGTGAACCCACACCAAACAAGAATGACACATTTTGGGAGGACACCCACACTGTAACACAACATAAACACAACAGAACAAATACCCACACCCCCTTGCAGCACTAACTCTTCCGGGACGCTACAATATACACCCCCCCGCTATCACCAAACCGCGTCCACCTCAACCCCGCCGTCGAAAAGAGGCATTCCATTTTTATTTAAATTGTATTTGTTATGCCATTGATATTTTTTAATTATCATTATTATTTGAAACTCAATTTTGCATGTCACTATAAATTTATATACTGTAAGCCCTTGTACAAGATTCAATGCAAAACTTGTTTGGGTCCCTATTAAAAGGTTAATTTGTTCAATCTCGGCCCGCTGCTTTGTTCGGTTTTAAATTTTGGCCCACTTTGTATTTGAGTTTGACACCCCTGGGTTAGAGTGTCCGCCCTGATATCGGCAGGTGGTGAGTTCAACCCCCGGCCAAGTCATATCAAAGACTATAAAAATGGAACCCATTACCTCCCTGCTTGGCACTCAGCATTAAGGGTTGGAATCGGGGATTAAATCACCAAAAATGATTGCCGGGCGTGGCACCCATGCTGCCCTCACCTCCCCTCACCTCCCAGGGCCGATCAAGGGTGATGGGTCAAATGCAGAGAATAATTTTGCCACATCTAGTGTGTGTGCGACGATCATTGGTACTTTAACTTAACTTTTAACATGCCGAACATTAATCAGAGTGTCGGACTCGGACTTTGGTTGTTTCTACGACGCAAAGGATAATTGGCACGAGCGAGATGTGAACGTGAGTACATTTTTATTTAGTAATCTAGAAAACTAAAAAAAGGCAAACAAAGGGCACGCACAATGGCGCAGAACAAACTTGACTAATGACAAAACAAAAGACTAGTACAACGGCTACAAACTATAAACATGAACAAAAACACTTGCACTGTGGCATGAATAGCAAGACTTACGTGGCTTGGAAAAAACGAACAGCATGGAATGGCATGAAGGAGTTGAGGTATACGTGGGTAAAGTGGGAAGGTACCAGGCCGACTACCTGGTAACTCCGGCTTAAATACTAGGCTATGAAAATTAACAAAAAGGTGTGAGGGCTGAGGACAGGGGCGTGACATGAGGGCCAGGTGAAAATTCATGAGTTGTCATGGTAGCAACACAAACCAGGAACTGAGTGTCCAAAAAACAAAATGTAACATAACCAAAACAAAACATGATCCAGAGGCGTGACACAGAGGCAGGTGGAAGTAATAAGTACAGTGGGGCAAAAAAGTATTTAGTCAGCCACCGATTGTGCAAGTTTTCCCACTTAAAATTATGACAGAGGTCTGTAATTTTCATCATAGGTACACTTCAACTGTGAGAGACAGAATGTGGAAAAAAACCCCAGGAATTCCCATTGTAGGAATTTTAAAGAATTTATTTGTAAATTATGGTGGAAAATAAGCATTTGGTCAACCATTCAAAGCTCTCACTGATGGAAGGAGGTTTTGGCTCAAAATCTCACGATACATGGCCCCATTCATTCTTTCCTTAATGCGGATCAATCGTCTTGTCCCCTTAGCAGAAAAACAGCCCCGAAGCACGATGTTTCCACCCCCATGCTTTACAGTAGGTGTGGTGTTCTTGGGATGCAACTCAGTATTCTTCTTCCTCCAAACACGACGAGTTGAGTTTATACCAAAATGTTCTATTTTGGTTTCATCTGACCACATGACATTCTCCCAATCCTCTGCTGTATCATCCATGTATCCATTTTGGTACAAACTCAACTTGTCGTGTTTGGAGGAAGAAGAATACTGAGTTGCATCCCAAGAACACCATACCTACTGTGAAGCATGGGGGTGGAAACATCATGCTTTGGGGCTGTTTTTCTGCTAAGGGGACAGGACGATTGATCCAAAAACTTTTCCGGGATGATCGATTTTCCGAATAAAATCGCCGAACAAAGTCGTAACTTCCTTCTTCCCAACAGTATCAGTGATTTCCATTTCCATCCTGCCTTCTCTGCATCTTGGGGTTCGTCAACAACAAATAACTCTGACAGGCCCCATTCATTCGTTCCTTTTCCTGTCCCCTTAGCAGAAAAACAGCCCCAAAGCACGATGTTTCCACCCCCATGATTCACAGTAGATATGGTGTTCTTGGGATGCAACTCAGTATTCTTCTTCCTCCAAACACGACGAGTTGAGTATATACCAAAAAGTTCTATTTTGGTTTCATCTGACCACATGACATTCTCCCAATCCTCTGCTGTATCATCCATGTATCCATTTTGGTATAAACTCAACTCGTCGTGTTTGGAGGAAGAAGAATACTGAGTTGCATCCCAAGAACACCATACCTACTGTGAAGCATGGGGGTGGAAACATCATGCTTTGGGGCTGTTTTTCTGCTAAGGGGACAGGATGATTGATCTGTGTTAAGGAAAGAATGAATGGGACCATGTATCGTGAGATTTTGAGCCAAAACCTCCTTCCATCAGTGAGAGCTTTGAATGGTTGACCAAATACTTATTTTCCACCATAATTTACAAATAAATTTTTTTAAATTCCTACAATGTGAATTCCTGGATTTTCTTTTCACATTCTGTCTCTCACAGTTGAAGTGTACCTATGATGAAAATTACAGACCTCTGTCATCATTTTAATTGGGAGAACTTGCACAATCGGTGGCTGACTAAATACTTTTTTGCCCCACTTAAACCATGGTAACTAACAAGGGTGCACAAAAACAGGAATTAAGGGAGTCAAAAACTAACCGGATATATTCCAGAAATCGTTAATATGGCGTTAGAGTTTGAATCCGCAGTGCCACCTGTTGCTCTGGCATGCACTTGGTAGCCGGCGAATGCCGTTTCACGTGTTTCTTTTTAAGTACAGAGAATAATTCACTTTTAAAAATAGATCAATCATAATGATGGATTGCTGGCGCTAATAGACACGGGGCTGCACGCTCGCAAACCATCACACGCACGCCGCTGAAATATGCACACCTCTTAGTTGCACTTATTCCGGGCCTTTCCACAGTCTCCACATTCCAGCGTCCATATCTCACCGAGAGCCCCAACTGCTTTCAATCAGTCGGGTCACGAGGCTCTCCAGATGGGCCTCAGCTTTTGGGCGGGACTGCTATGGACGTGGTGGCGGAGTGGGGGGGTGGGGAGTTGGGGGGGAGATCCAGCTTGTAATAGTCAACATACTTGTGCCCTCTCTCCTTCCCTCCCTGGCTCGTATTGCGTCACCTTCCTCCTGTGAGACCTGCGCTGGACGCCTCACGCTACTCAGCCTTCACCGCCAACGCCGCCGCCGCCGCAGCGTTTATTTCTGAGGCTCGCACTCTTCCAACGTTTTACTGGCTAACATTTTCCGTCGTGTTTTGAAAGGAGCTCTGTGTGCTTTCGGACAGCGTCAAAACAGGACGTGCTTTTTTTTTTTATAGCGCAATACCCAAAAAAAAAAAATGTAGGCGTTTAGTGAAAGCTAAGGTCATCTGTTTTCACTGAGGCCACTTGATCTGGGAGATGTGAATAAAAATAAGCACACGTGGCATTTATCACGCTCCAAAAACCCCAGAGGAGTGCCCGCATCGTTATCCTCAGGAGTCCTGGCTCATAATTGAGTCCTCTTGTGTCCTCACATACAGTGGGGCAAAAAAGGATTTAGTCAGCCACCGATTGTGCAAGTTCTCCCACTTAAAATGATGACAGAGGTCTGTAATTTTCATCATAGGTACACTTCAACTGTGAGAGACAGAATGTGAAAAGAAAATCCAGGAATTCACATTTTAGGAATTTTAAAGAATTTATTCGTAAATTATGGTGGAAAATAAGTATTCAAAGCTCTCACTGATGGAAGAAGTTTTGGCTCAAAATCTCACGATACATGACCCCATTCATTCTTTCCTTAACACGGATCAATCGTCCTGTCCCCTTAACAGAAAAACAGCCCCAAAGCATGATGTTTCCACCCCCATGCTTCACAGTAGGTATGGTGTTCTTGGGATGCAACTCAGTATTCTTCTTCCTCCAAACGTGACGAGTTGAGTTTATACCAAAATGGATACATGGATGATACAGCAGAGGATTGGGAGAATGTCATGTGGTCAGATGAAACCAAAATATAACTTTTTGGTATAAACTCAACTCGTCGTGTTTGGAGGAAGAAGAATACTGAGTTGCATCCCAAGAACACCATACCTACTGTGAAGCATGGGGGTGGAAACATCATGCTTTGGGGCTGTTTTTCTGCTAAGGGGACAGGACGATTGATCCGTGTTAAGGAAAGAATGAATGGGGCCATGTATCGTGAGATTTAACCTCCTTCCATCAGTGAGAGCTTTGAATGGTTGACCAAATACTTATTTTCCACCATAATTTACAAATAAATTCTTTAAAATTCCTACAATGTGAATTCCTGGATTTTTTTTTCACATTCTGTCTCTCACAGTTGAAGTGTACCTACGATGAAAATTACAGACCTCTGTCATCATTTTAAGTGGGAGAACTTGCACAATCGGTGGCTGACTAAATACTTTTTTGCCCCACTGTAGTAGCCAACCCATTATAGTGTGAACATTTCAGTCATTTCAGACTTGTTTTCATGGCTGCTATCGGCCACTTTGTCAGTTTTCGGCTTTGTGCTCTAATTTGCTCTGTGCTCAGTCTTGCTTTGACATTGTTTGCCACCGTTACCTGGATACGGTAAACTTAATCTCCCCTTTCCTCCCGCTCCTCGTCACCGGTGCGGAGGTCTCACGTTACCTTGTCTCACTCTCAGCTGAGGCCGGCTCGCTTAATACTCAACAGGGAGCACGCCCCGGCCGAAGGTCACGGCACATCTTCGCGACAGGAAACGCCTGGGATATTTGCGCATATTTCTAGGGGATTGGGAGTTGGAAGACTGAGCGGTGCCTAGCAGGCCATTCCTGCAGTGTGGTTCCTGTTAGCCCTGAAGAGGATGGAGTTGCCAAAATGAAGCTGAGAAGATGCATTCTGAGATATTTGAGGATTACATTTAGGGATGGGTACCGTGCACAATAGAACCGATACTGGACCAATTCCCGGTACCAGTTTTTGGTACTTTTGTGTGTATAGTTATTGTTTTTGATACTAAAATAAAACATTTTTAATGCAACATTTGAAAGCATTTGGAACAATTTCCCCTCGTAGAGCAGTAAAGTTTGTATAAGTCTAAAGGCCTACTGAAATGAGATTTTCTTATTCAAACGGGGATAGCAGGTCCATTCTATGTGTCATACTTGATCATTTTGCGAGATTGCCATATTTTTGCTGAAAGGATTTAGTAGAGAACATCGACGAAAAAGTTCGCAACTTTTGGTCGCTAATAAAAAAACCTTGCCTTTACCGGAAGTAGCAGACGATGTGCGCGTGACGTCACGGGTTGTAGGGCTCCTCACATTCTCTCATTGTTTACAATCATGGCCACCAGCAGCTAGAGCTATTCGGACCGAGAAAGCTACAATTTCCCCATTAATTTGAGCGAGGATGAAAGATTTGTGGATGAGGAAATTTAGAGTGAAGGACTAGAAAGAAAAAAAAAGTAAAAAAAAAAAAAAAAGATGATTGCAATGGGAGCGATTTAGATATTAGTCACATTTACTAGGATAATTCTGAAAAATACCTAATCTGCCTATTGTGTTGCTAGTGTTTTAGTGAGATTAAATAGTACCTGAAAGTCGGAGGGGTGTGGCCACGGGTGTGTTGACGCCAGAGTCTCTGAGGGGAAGTCACGGCAGCTGCAGCAGGATGGAAGCTCCGCTG